>NW_027194673.1:0-97423 GCF_032444005.1 Ranitomeya imitator
TCCTCAGTGTTGTGAGAACGATGACTGGGTTTGAAAAATTTTTGGTGGTTTCTTGTTCAGTCCATAGGCCTACATCATGTGGCAAACCGAGTGAGCATGTGGCTCTAATTAGTATAGGAGATACCTGAAAACATATCACACTTTTCATCATAGTCGCTTTTACCCAATGCATAAAATGCATGGAGAAGTCATTTCGAATGACTGGTCCTCAGTGTTGTGAGAACGATGACTGGTTAAAATTTTTGGTGGTTTCTTGTTCAAGTCCATAGGCCTACATCATGTGGCAAACCGGTGAGCATGTGGCTCTATTAGTATAGGAGATACCTGAAAACATATCACACTTTTCATCATAGTGCTTTTACCAATGCATAAAATGCATGGAGAAGTCATTTCGAATGACTGGTCCTCAGTGTTGTGAGAACGATGGACTGGTTAAAATTTTTGGTGGTTTCTTGTTCAAGTCCATAGGCCTACATCATGTGGCAAACCGGTGAGCATGTGGCTCTATTAGTATAGGAGATACCTGAAAACATATCACACTTTTCATCATAGTGCTTTTACCAATGCATAAAATGCATGGAGAAGTCATTTCGAATGACTGGTCCCTCAGTGTTGTGAGAACGATGAGCTGGTTAAAATGTTTGGTGGTTTCTTGTTCAAGTCCATAGGCCTACATCATGTGGCAAACCGGTGAGCATGTGGCTCTATTAGTATAGGAGATACCTGAAAACATATCACACTTTTCATCATAGTGCTTTTACCAATGGCATAAAATGCATGGAGAAGTCATTTCGAATGACTGGTCCTCAGTGTTGTGAGAACGATGAATGGTTAAAATTTTTGGTGGTTTCTTGTTCAGTCCATAGGCCTACATCATGTGGCAAACCGGTGAGCATGTGGCTCTATTAGTATAGGAGATACCTGAAAACATATCACACTTTTCATCATAGTGCTTTTACCAATGCATAAAATGCATGGAGAAGTCACTTCGAATGACTGGTCCTCAGTGTTGTGAGAACGATGACTGGTTAAAATTTTTGGTGGTTTCTTGTTCAGTCCATAGGCCTACATCATGTGGCAAACCGGTGAGCATGTGGCTCTATTAGGTATAGGAGATACCTGAAAACATATCACACTTTTCATCATAGTGCTTTTACCAATGCATAAAATGCATGGAGATGTCATTTCGAATGACTGGTCCTCAGTGTTGTGAGAACGATGACTGGTTAAAATTTTTGGTGGTTTCTTGTTCAGGTCCATAGGCCTACATCATGTGGCAAACCGGTGAGCATGTGGCTCTATTAGTATAGGAGATACCTGAAAACATATCACACTTTTCATCATAGTGCTTTTACCAATGCATAAAATGCATGGAGAAGTCATTTCGAATGACTGGTCCTCAGTGTTGTGAGAACGATGACTGGTTAAAATTTTTGGTGGTTTCTTGTTCAGTCCATAGGCCTACATCATGTGGCAAACCGGTGAGCATGTGGCTCTATTAGTATAGGAGATACCTGAAAACATATCACACCTTTCATCATAGTGCTTTTACCAATGCATAAAATGCATGGAGAAGTCATTTCGAATGACTGGTCCTCAGTGTTGTGAGAACGATGACTGGTTAAAATTTTTGGTGGTTTCTTGTTCAGTCCATAGGCCTACATCATGTGGCAAACCGGTGAGCATGTGGCTCTATTAGTATAGGAGATACCTGAAAACATATCACACTTTTCATCATAGTGCCTTTTACCAATGCATAAAATGCATGGAGAAGTCATTTCGAATGACTGGTCCTCAGTGTTGTGAGAACGATGACTGGTTAAAATTTTTGGTGGTTTCTTGTTCAGTCCATAGGCCTACATCATGTGGCAAACCGGTGAGCATGTGGCTCTATTAGTATAGGAGATACCTGAAAACATATCACACTTTTCATCATAGTGCTTTTACCAATGCATATAAATGCATGGAGAAGTCATTTCGAATGACTGGTCCTCAGTGTTGTGAGAACGATGACTGGTTAAAATTTTTGGTGGTTTCTTGTTCAGTCCATAGGCCTACATCATGTGGCAAACCGGTGAGCATGTGGCTCTATTAGTATAGGAGATACCTGAAAACATATCACACTTTTCATCATAGTGCTTTTACCAATGCATAAAATGCATGGAGAAGTCATTTCGAATGACTGGTCCTCAGTGTTGTGAGAACGGATGACTGGTTAAAATTTTTGGTGGTTTCTTGTTCAGTCCATAGGCCTACATCATGTGGCAAACCGGTGAGCATGTGGCTCTATTAGTATAGGAGATACCTGAAAACATATCACACTTTTCATCATAGTGCTTTTACCAATGCATAAAATGCATGGAGAAGTCATTTCGAATGACTGGTCCTCAGTGTTGTGAGAACGATGACTGGTTAAAATTTTTGGTGGTTTCTTGTTCAGTCCATAGGCCTACATCATGTGGCAAACCGGTGAGCATGTGGCTCTATTAGTATAGGAGATACCTGAAAAACATATCACACTTTTCATCATAGTGCTTTTACCAATGCATAAAATGCATGGAGAAGTCATTTCGAATGACTGGTCCTCAGTGTTGTGAGAACGATGACTGGTTAAAATTTTTGGTGGTTTCTTGTTCAGTCCATAGGCCTACATCATGTGGCAAACCGGTGAGCATGTGGCTCTATTAGTATAGGAGATACCTGAAAACATATCACACTTTTCATCATAGTGCTTTTACCAATGCATAAAATGCATGGAGAAGTCATTTTCGAATGACTGGTCCTCAGTGTTGTGAGAACGATGACTGGTTAAAATTTTTGGTGGTTTCTTGTTCAGTCCATAGGCCTACATCATGTGGCAAACCGGTGAGCATGTGGCTCTATTAGTATAGGAGATACCTGAAAACATATCACACTTTTCATCATAGTGCTTTTACCAATGCATAAAATGCATGGAGAAGTCATTTCGAATGACTGGTCCTCAGTGTTGTGAGAACGATGACTGGTTAAAATTTTTGGTGGTTTCTTGTTCAGTCCATAGGCCTACATCATGTGGCAAACCGGTGAGCATGTGGCTCTATTAGTATAGGAGATACCTGAAAACATATCACACTTTTCAATCATAGTGCTTTTACCAATGCATAAAATGCATGGAGAAGTCATTTCGAATGACTGGTCCTCAGTGTTGTGAGAACGATGACTGGTTAAAATTTTTGGTGGTTTCTTGTTCAGTCCATAGGCCTACATCATGTGGCAAACCGGTGAGCATGTGGCTCTATTAGTATAGGAGATACCTGAAAACATATCACACTTTTCATCATAGTGCTTTTACCAATGCATAAAATGCATGGAGAAGTCATTTCGAATGACTGGTCCTCAGTGTTGTGAGAACGATGACTGGTTAAAATTTTTGGTGGTTTCTTGTTCAGTCCATAGGCCTACATCATGTGGCAAACCGGTGAGCATGTGGCTCTATTAGTATAGGAGATACCTGAAAACATATCACACTTTTCATCATAGTGCTTTTACCAATGCATAAAATGCATGGAGAAGTCATTTCGAATGACTGGTCCTCAGTGTTATGAGAACGATGACTGGTTAAAATTTTTGGTGGTTTCTTGTTCAGTCCATAGGCCTACATCATGTGGCAAACCGGTGAGCATGTGGCTATATTAGTATAGGAGATACCTGAAAACATATCACACTTTTCATCATAGTGCTTTTACCAATGCATAAAATGCATGGAGAAGTCATTTCGAATGAATGGTCCTCAGTGTTGTGAGAACGATGACTGGTTAAAATTTTTGGTGGTTTCTTGTTCAGTCCATAGGCCTACATCATGTGGCAAACCAGTGAGCATGTGGCTCTATTAGTATAGGAGATACCTGAAAACATATCACACTTTTCAATCATAGTGCTTTTACCAATGCATAAAATGCATGGAGAAGTCATTTCGAATGACTGGTCCTCAGTGTTGTGAGAACGATGACTGGTTAAATTTTTGGTGGTTTCTTGTTCAGTCCATAGGCCTACCTCATGTGGCAAACCGGTGAGCATGTGGCTCTATTAGTATAGGAGATACCTGAAAACATATCACACTTTTCATCATAGTGCTTTTACCAATGCATAAAATGCATGGAGAAGTCATTTCGAATGACTGGTCCTCAGTGTTGTGAGAACCATGACTGGTTAAAATTTTTGGTGGTTTCTTGTTCAGTCCATAGGCCTACATCATGTGGCAAACCGGTGAGCATGTGGCTCTATTAGTATAGAGATACCTGAAAACATATCACACTTTTCATCATAGTGCTTTTACCAATGCATAAAATGCATGGAGAAGTCATTTCGAATGACTGGTCCTCAGTGTTGTGAGAACGATGACTGGTTAAAATTTTTGGTGGTTTCTTGTTCAGTCCATAGGCCTACATCATGTGGCAAAACCCGGTGAGCATGTGGCTCTATTAGTATAGGAGATACCTGAAAACATATCACACTTTTCATCATAGTGCTTTTACCAATGCATAAAATGCATGGAGAAGTCATTTCGAATGACTGGTCCTCAGTGTTGTGAGAACGATGACTGGTTAAAATTTTTGGTGGTTTCTTGTTCAGTCCATAGGCCTACATCATGTGGCAAACCGGTGAGCATGTGGCTCTATTAGTATAGGAGATACCTGAAAACATATCACACTTTTCATCATAGTGCTTTTACAATGCATAAAATGCATGGAGAAGTCATTTCGAATGACTGGTCCTCAGTGTTGTGAGAATGATGACTGGTTAAAATTTTTGGTGGTTTCTTGTTCAGTCCATAGGCCTACATCATGTGGCAAACCGGTGAGCATGTGGCTCTATTAGTATAGGAGATACCTGAAAACATATCACACTTTTCATCATAGTGCTTTTACCAATGCATAAAATGCATGGAGAAGTCATTTCGAATGACTGGTCCTCAGTGTTGTGAGAACGATGACTGGTTAAAATTTTTGGTGGTTTCTTGTTCAGTCCATAGGCCTACATCATGTGGCAAACCGGTGAGCATGTGGCTCTATTAGTATAGGAGATACCTGAAAACATATCACACTTTTCATCATAGTGCTTTTACCAATGCATAAAATGCATGGAGAAGTCATTTCGAATGACTGGTCCTCAGTGTTGTGAGAACGATGACTGGTTAAAATTTTTGGTGGTTTCTTGTTCAGTCCATAGGCCTACATCATGTGGCAAACCGGTGAGCATGTGGCTCTATTAGTATAGGAGATACCTGAAAACATATCACACTTTTCATCATAGTGCTTTTACCAATGCATAAAATGCATGGAGAAGTCATTTCGAATGACTGGTCCTCAGTGTTGTGAGAACCGATGACTGGTTAAAATTTTTGGTGGTTTCTTGTTCAGTCCATAGGCCTACATCATGTGGCAAACCGGTGAGCATGTGGCTCTATTAGTATAGGAGATACCTGAAAACATATCACACTTTTCATCATAGTGCTTTTACCAATGCATAAAATGCATGGAGAAGTCATTTCGAATGACTGGTCCTCAGTGTTGTGAGAACGATGACTGGTTAAAATTTTTGGTGGTTTCTTGTTTCAGTCCATAGGCCTACATCATGTGGCAAACCGGGTGAGCATGTGGCTCTATTAGTATAGGAGATACCTGAAAACATATCACACTTTTCAATCATAGTGCTTTTACCAATGCATAAAATGCATGGAGAAGTCATTTCGAATGACTGGTCCTCAGTGTTGTGAGAACGATGACTGGTTAAAATTTTTGGTGGTTTCTTGTTCAGTCCATAGGCCTACATCATGTGGCAAACCGGTGAGCATGTGGCTCTATTAGTATAGGAGATACCTGAAAACATATCACACTTTTCATCATAGTGCTTTTACCAATGCATAAAATGCATGGAGAAGTCATTTCGAATGACTGGTCCTCAGTGTTGTGAGAACGATGACTGGTTAAAATTTTTGGTGGTTTCTTGTTCAGTCCATAGGCCTACATCATGTGGCAAACCGGTGAGCATGTGGCTCTATTAGTATAGGAGATACCTGAAAACATATCACACTTTTCATCATAGTGCTTTTACCAATGCATAAAATGCATGGAGAAGTCATTTCGAATGACTGGTCCTCAGTGTTATGAGAACGATGACTGGTTAAAATTTTTGGTGGTTTCTTGTTCAGTCCATAGGCCTACATCATGTGGCAAACCGGTGAGCATGTGGCTATATTAGTATAGGAGATACCTGAAAACATATCACACTTTTCATCATAGTGCTTTTACCAATGCATAAAATGCATGGAGAAGTCATTCGAAAGACTGGTCCTCAGTGTTGTGAGAACGATGACTGGTTAAAATTTTTGGTGGTTTCTTGTTCAGTCCATAGGCCTACATCATGTGGCAAACCAGTGAGCATGTGGCTCTATTAGTATAGGAGATACCTGAAAACATATCACACTTTTCATCATAGTGCTTTTACCAATGCATAAAATGCATGGAGAAGTCATTTCGAATGACTGGTCTCAGTGTTGTGAGAACGATGACTGGTTAAAATTTTTGGTGGTTTCTTGTTCAGTCCATAGGCCTACCTCATGTGGCAAACCGGTGAGCATGTGGCTCTATTAGTATAGGAGATACCTGAAAACATATCACACTTTTCATCATAGTGCTTTTACCAATGCATAAAATGCATGGAGAAGTCATTTCGAATGACTGGTCCTCAGTGTTGTGAGAACCATGACTGGTTAAAATTTTTGGTGGTTTCTTGTTCAGTCCATAGGCCTACATCATGTGGCAAACCGGTGAGCATGTGGCTCTATTAGTATAGGAGATACCTGAAAACATATCACACTTTTCATCATAGTGCTTTTACCAATGCATAAAATGCATGGAGAAGTCATTTCGGATGACTGGTCCTCAGTGTTGTGAGAACCATGACTGGTTAAAATTTTTGGTGGTTTCTTGTTCAGTCCATAGGCCTACATCATGTGGCAAACCGGTGAGCATGTGGCTCTATTAGTATAGGAGATACCTGAAAACATATCACACTTTCAATCATAGTGCTTTTACCAATGCATAAAATGCATGGAGAAGTCATTTCGAATGACTGGTCCTCAGTGTTGTGAGAACGATGACTGGTTAAAATTTTTGGTGGTTTCTTGTTCAGTCCATAGGCCTACCTCATGTGGCAAACCGGTGAGCATGTGGCTCTATTAGTATAGGAGATACCTGAAAACATATCACACTTTTCATCATAGTGCTTTTACCAATGCATAAAATGCATGGAGAAGTCATTTCGAATGACTGGTCCTCAGTGTTGTGAGAACCATGACTGGTTAAAATTTTTGGTGGTTTCTTGTTCAGTCCATAGGCCTACATCATGTGGCAAACCGGTGAGCATGTGGCTCTATTAGTATAGGAGATACCTGAAAACATATCACACTTTTCATCATAGTGCTTTTACCAATGCATAAAATGCATGGAGAAGTCATTTCGAATGACTGGTCCTCAGTGTTGTGAGAACGATGACTGGTTAAAATTTTTGGTGGTTTCTTGTTCAGTCCATAGGCCTACATCATGTGGCAAACCGGTGAGCATGTGGCTCTATTAGTATAGGAGATACCTGAAAACATATCACACTTTTCATCATAGTGCTTTTACCAATGCATAAAATGCATGGAGAAGTCATTTCGAATGACTGGTCCTCAGTGTTGTGAGAACGATGACTGGTTAATATTTTTGGTGGTTTCTTGTTCAGTCCATAGGCCTACATCATGTGGCAAACCGGTGAGCATGTGGCTGTATTAATATAGGAGATACCTGAAAAAATATCACACTTTTCATCATAGTGCTTTTACCAATGCATAAAATGCATGGAGAAGTCATTTCGAATGACTGGTCCTCAGTGTTGTGAGAACGATGACTGGTTAAAATTTTTGGTGGTTTCTTGTTCAGTCCATAGGCCTACATCATGTGGCAAACCGGTGAGCATGTGGCTCTATTAGTATAGGAGATACCTGAAAACATATCACACTTTTCATCATAGTGCTTTTACCAATGCATAAAATGCATGGAGAAGTCATTTCGAATGACTGGTCCTCAGTGTTGTGAGAACGATGACTGGTTAAAATTTTTGGTGGTTTCTTGTTCAGTCCATAGGCCTACATCATGTGGCAAACGCGGTGAGCATGTGGCTCTATTAGTATAGGAGATACCTGAAAACATATCACACTTTTCATCATAGTGCTTTTACCAATGCATAAAATGCATGGAGAAGTCATTTCGAATGACTGGTCCTCAGTGTTGTGAGAACGATGACTGGTTAAAATTTTTGGTGGTTTCTTGTTCAGTCCATAGGCCTACATCATGTGGCAAACCGGTGAGCATGTGGCTCTATTAGTATAGGAGATACCTGAAAACATATCAGACTTTTCATCATAGTGCTTTTACCAATGCATAAAATGCATGGAGAAGTCATTTCGAATGACTGGTCCTCAGTGTTGTGAGAACGATGACTGGTTAAATTTTTGGTGGTTTCTTGTTCAGTCCATAGGCCTACATCATGTGGCAAACCGGTGAGCATGTGGCTCTATTAGTATAGGAGATACCTGAAAACATATCACACTTTTCATCATAGTGCTTTTACCAATGCATAAAATGCATGGAGAAGTCATTTCGAATGACTGGTCCTCAGTGTTGTGAGAACGATGACTGGTTAAAATTTTTGGTGGTTTCTTGTTCAGTCCATAGGCCTACATCATGTGGCAAACCCGGTGAGCAATTTGGCTCTATTAGTATAGGAGATACCTGAAAACATATCACACTTTTCATCATAGTGCTTTTACCAATGCATAAAATGCATGGAGAAGTCATTTCGAATGACTGGTCCTCAGTGTTGTGAGAACGATGACTGGTTAAAATTTTTGGTGGTTTCTTGTTCAGTCCATAGGCCTACATCATGTGGCAAACCGGTGAGCATGTGGCTCTATTAGTATAGGAGATACCTGAAAACATATCACACTTTTCATCATAGTGCTTTTACCAATGCATAAAATGCATGGAGAAGTCATTTCGAATGACTGGTCCTCAGTGTTGTGAGAACGATGACTGGTTAATATTTTTGGTGGTTTCTTGTTCAGTCCATAGGCCTACATCATGTGGCAAACCGGGTGAGCATGTGGCTGTATTAATATAGGAGATACCTGAAAACATATCACACTTTTCATCATAGTGCTTTTACCAATGCATAAAATGCATGGAGAAGTCATTTCGAATGACTGGTCCTCAGTGTTGTGAGAACGATGACTGGTTAAAATTTTTGGTGGTTTCTTGTTCAGTCCATAGGCCTACATCATGTGGCAAACCGGTGAGCATGTGGCTCTATTAGTATAGGAGATACCTGAAAACATATCAGACTTTTCATCATAGTGCTTTTACCAATGCATAAAATGCATGGAGAAGTCATTTCGAATGACTGGTCCTCAGTGTTGTGAGAACGATGACTGGTTAAAATTTTTGGTGGTTTCTTGTTCAGTCCATAGGCCTACATCATGTGGCAAACCGGTGAGCATGTGGCTCTATTAGTATAGGAGATACCTGAAAACATATCACACTTTTCATCATAGTGCTTTTACCAATGCATAAAATGCATGGAGAAGTCATTTCGAATGACTGGTCCTCAGTGTTGTGAGAACGATGACTGGTTAAAATTTTTGGTGGTTTCTTGTTCAGTCCATAGGCCTACATCATGTGGCAAACCGGTGAGCATGTGGCTCTATTAGTATAGGAGATACCTGAAAACATATCACACTTTTCATCATAGTGCTTTTACCAATGCATAAAATGCATGGAGAAGTCATTTCGAATGACTGGTCCTCAGTGTTGTGAGAACGATGACTGGTTAAAATTTTTGGTGGTTTCTTGTTCAGTCCATAGGCCTACATCATGTGGCAAACCGGTGAGCATGTGGCTCTATTAGTATAGGAGATACCTGAAAACATATCACACTTTTCATCATAGTGCTTTTACCAATGCATAAAATGCATGGAGAAGTCATTTCGAATGACTGGTCCTCAGTGTTGTGAGAACGATGACTGGTTAATATTTTTGGTGGTTTCTTGTTCAGTCCATAGGCCTACATCATGTGGCAAACCGGTGAGCATGTGGCTCTATTAGTATAGGAGATACCTGAAAACATATCACACTTTTCATCATAGTGCTTTTACCAATGCATAAAATGCATGGAGAAGTCATTTCGAATGACTGGTCCTCAGTGTTGTGAGAACGATGACTGGTTAAAATTTTTGGTGGTTTCTTGTTCAGTCCATAGGCCTACATCATGTGGCAAACCGGTGAGCATGTGGCTCTATTAGTATAGGAGATACCTGAAAACATATCACACTTTTCATCATAGTGCTTTTACCAATGCATAAAATGCATGGAGAAGTCATTTCGAATGACTGGTCCTCAGTGTTGTGAGAACGATGACTGGTTAAAATTTTTGGTGGTTTCTTGTTCAGTCCATAGGCCTACATCATGTGGCAAACCGGTGAGCATGTGGCTATATTAGTATAGGAGATACCTGAAAACATATCACACTTTTCATCATAGTGCTTTTACCAATGCATAAAATGCATGGAGAAGTCATTTCAAATGACTGGTCCTCAGTGCTGTGAGAACGATGACTGGTTAAAATTTTTGGTGGTTTCTTGTTCAGTCCATAGGCCTACATCATGTGGCAAACCGGTGAGCATGTGGCTCTATTAGTATAGTATAGTCATTCGAAATGACTTCTCCATGCATTTTATGCATTGGTAAAAGCACTATGATGAAAAGTGTGATATGTTTTCAGGTATCTCCTATACTAATAGAGCCACATGCTCACCGGTTTGCCACATGATGTAGGCCTATGGACTGAACAAGAAACCACCAAAAATTTTAACCAGTCATCATTCTCACAACACTGAGGACCAGTCATTCGAAATGACTTCTCCATGCATTTTATGCATTGGTAAAAGCACTATGATGAAAAGTGTGATATGTTTTCAGGTATCTCCTATACTAATAGAGCCACATGCTCACCGGTTTGCCACATGATGTAGGCCTATGGACTGAACAAGAAACCACCAAAAATTTTAACCAGTCATCGTTCTCACAACACTGAGGACCAGTCATTCGAAATGACTTCTCCATGCATTTTATGCATTGGTAAAAGCACTATGATGAAAAGTGTGATATGTTTTCAGGTATCTCCTATACTAATAGAGCCACATGCTCACCGGTTTGCCACATGA
The DNA here is from genome assembly GCF_032444005.1 of Ranitomeya imitator. Taxonomy (NCBI): domain Eukaryota; kingdom Metazoa; phylum Chordata; class Amphibia; order Anura; family Dendrobatidae; genus Ranitomeya; species Ranitomeya imitator. The sequence goes on from NW_027194673.1 coordinate 11,300, forward strand.
TGTAGGCCTATGGACTGAACAAGAAACCACCAAAAATTTTAACCAGTCATCGTTCTCACAACACTGAGGACCAGTCATTCGAAATGACTTCTCCATGCATTTTATGCATTGGTAAAAGCACTATGATTGAAAAGTGTGATATGTTTTCAGGTATCTCCTATACTAATAGAGCCACATGCTCACCGGTTTGCCACATGATGTAGGCCTATGGACTGAACAAGAAACCACCAAAAATTTTAACCAGTCATCGTTCTCACAACACTGTGGACCAGTCATTCGAAATGACTTCTCCATGCATTTTATGCATTGGTAAAAGCACTATGATGAAAAGTGTGATATGTTTTCAGGTATCTCCTATACTAATAGAGCCACATGCTCACCGGTTTGCCACATGATGTAGGCCTATGGACTGAACAAGAAACCACCAAAAATTTTAACCAGTCATCGTTCTCACAACACTGAGGACCAGTCATTCGAAATGACTTCTCCATGCATTTTATGCATTGGTAAAAGCACTATGATGAAAAGTGTGATATGTTTTCAGGTATCTCCTATACTAATAGAGCCACATGCTCACCGGTTTGCCACATGATGTAGGCCTATGGACTGAACAAGAAACCACCAAAAATTTTAACCAGTCATCGTTCTCACAACACTGAGGACCAGTCATTCGAAATGACTTCTCCATGCATTTTATGCATTGGTAAAAGCACTATGATGAAAAGTGTGATATGTTTTCAGGTATCTCCTATACTAATAGAGCCACATGCTCACCGTTTTGCCACATGATGTAGGCCTATGGACTGAACAAGAAACCACCAAAAATTTTAACCAGTCATCGTTCTCACAACACTGAGGACCAGTCATTCGAAATGACTTCTCCATGCATTTTATGCATTGGTAAAAGCACTATGATGAAAAGTGTGATATGTTTTCAGGTATCTCCTATACTAATAGAGCCACATGCTCACCGGTTTGCCACATGATGTAGGCCTATGGACTGAACAAGAAACCACCAAAAATTTTAACCAGTCATCGTTCTCACAACACTGAGGACCAGTCATTCGAAATGACTTCTCCATGCATTTTATGCATTGGTAAAAGCACTATGATGAAAAGTGTGATATGTTTTCAGGTATCTCCTATACTAATAGAGCCACATGCTCACCGGTTTGCCACATGAGGTAGGCCTATGGACTGAACAAGAAACCACCAAAAATTTTAACCAGTCATCGTTCTCACAACACTGAGGACCAGTCATTCGAAATGACTTCTCCATGCATTTTATGCATTGGTAAAAGCACTATGATGAAAAGTGTGATATGTTTTCAGGTATCTCCTATACTAATAGAGCCACATGCTCACCGGTTTGCCACATGATGTAGGCCTATGGACTGAACAAGAAACCACCAAAAATTTTAACCAGTCATCATTCTCACAACACTGAGGACCAGTCATTCGAAATGACTTCTCCATGCATTTTATGCATTGGTAAAAGCACTATGATGAAAAGTGTGATATGTTTTCAGGTATCTCCTATACTAATAGAGCCACATGCTCACCGGTTTGCCACATGATGTAGGCCTATGGACTGAACAAGAAACCACCAAAAATTTTAACCAGTCATCGTTCTCACAACACTGAGGACCAGTCATTCGAAATGACTTCTCCATGCATTTTATGCATTGGTAAAAGCACTATGATGAAAAGTGTGATATGTTTTCAGGTATCTCCTATACTAATAGAGCCACATGCTCACCGGTTTGCCACATGATGTAGGCCTATGGACTGAACAAGAAACCACCAAAAATTTTAACCAGTCATCGTTCTCACAACACTGAGGACCAGTCATTCGAAATGACTTCTCCATGCATTTTATGCATTGGTAAAAGCACTATGATGAAAAGTGTGATATGTTTTCAGGTATCTCCTATACTAATAGAGCCACATGCTCACCGGTTTGCCACATGATGTAGGCCTATGGACTGAACAAGAAACCACCAAAAATTTTAACCAGTCATCGTTCTCACAACACTGAGGACCAGTCATTCGAAATGACTTCTCCATGCATTTTATGCATTGGTAAAAGCACTATGATGAAAAGTGTGATATGTTTTCAGGTATCTCCTATACTAATAGAGCCACATGCTCACCGGTTTGCCACATGATGTAGGCCTATGGACTGAACAAGAAACCACCAAAAATTTTAACCAGTCATCGTTCTCACAACACTGAGGACCAGTCATTCGAAATGACTTCTCCATGCATTTTATGCATTGGTAAAAGCACTATGATGAAAAGTGTGATATGTTTTCAGGTATCTCCTATACTAATAGAGCCACATGCTCACCGGTTTGCCACATGAGGTAGGCCTATGGACTGAACAAGAAACCACCAAAAATTTTAACCAGTCATCGTTCTCACAACACTGAGGACCAGTCATTCGAAATGACTTCTCCATGCATTTTATGCATTGGTAAAAGCACTATGATGAAAAGTGTGATATGTTTTCAGGTATCTCCTATACTAATAGAGCCACATGCTCACCGGTTTGCCACATGATGTAGGCCTATGGACTGAACAAGAAACCACCAAAAATTTTAACCAGTCATCGTTCTCACAACACTGAGGACCAGTCATTCGAAATGACTTCTCCATGCATTTTATGCATTGGTAAAAGCACTATGATGAAAAGTGTGATATGTTTTCAGGTATCTCCTATACTAATAGAGCCACATGCTCACCGGTTTGCCACATGATGTAGGCCTATGGACTGAACAAGAAACCACCAAAAATTTTAACCAGTCATCGTTCTCACAACACTGAGGACCAGTCATTCGAAATGACTTCTCCATGCATTTTATGCATTGGTAAAAGCACTATGATGAAAAGTGTGATATGTTTTCAGGTATCTCCTATACTAATAGAGCCACATGCTCACCGGTTTGCCACATGATGTAGGCCTATGGACTGAACAAGAAACCACCAAAAATTTTAACCAGTCATCGTTCTCACAACACTGAGGACCAGTCATTCGAAATGACTTCTCCATGCATTTTATGCATTGGTAAAAGCACTATGATGAAAAGTGTGATATGTTTTCAGGTATCTCCTATACTAATAGAGCCACATGCTCACCGGTTTGCCACATGATGTAGGCCTATGGACTGAACAAGAAACCACCAAAAATTTTAACCAGTCATCGTTCTCACAACACTGAGGACCAGTCATTCGAAATGACTTCTCCATGCATTTTATGCATTGGTAAAAGCACTATGATGAAAAGTGTGATATGTTTTCAGGTATCTCCTATACTAATAGAGCCACATGCTCACCGGTTTGCCACATGATGTAGGCCTATGGACTGAACAAGAAACCACCAAAAATTTTAACCAGTCATCGTTCTCACAACACTGAGGACCAGTCATTCGAAATGACTTCTCCATGCATTTTATGCATTGGTAAAAGCACTATGATGAAAAGTGTGATATGTTTTCAGGTATCTCCTATACTAATAGAGCCACATGCTCACCGGTTTGCCACATGATGTAGGCCTATGGACTGAACAAGAAACCACCAAAAATTTTAACCAGTCATCGTTCTCACAACACTGAGGACCAGTCATTCGAAATGACTTCTCCATGCATTTTATGCATTGGTAAAAGCACTATGATGAAAAGTGTGATATGTTTTCAGGTATCTCCTATACTAATAGAGCCACATGCTCACCGGTTTGCCACATGATGTAGGCCTATGGACTGAACAAGAAACCACCAAAAATTTTAACCAGTCATCGTTCTCACAACACTGAGGACCAGTCATTCGAAATGACTTCTCCATGCATTTTATGCATTGGTAAAAGCACTATGATGAAAAGTGTGATATGTTTTCAGGTATCTCCTATACTAATAGAGCCACATGCTCACCGGTTTGCCACATGATGTAGGCCTATGGACTGAACAAGAAACCACCAAAAATTTTAACCAGTCATCGTTCTCACAACACTGAGGACCAGTCATTCGAAATGACTTCTCCATGCATTTTATGCATTGGTAAAAGCACTATGATGAAAAGTGTGATATGTTTTCAGGTATCTCCTATACTAATAGAGCCACATGCTCACCGGTTTGCCACATGATGTAGGCCTATGGACTGAACAAGAAACCACCAAAAATTTTAACCAGTCATCGTTCTCACAACACTGAGGACCAGTCATTCGAAATGACTTCTCCATGCATTTTATGCATTGGTAAAAGCACTATGATGAAAAGTGTGATATGTTTTCAGGTATCTCCTATACTAATAGAGCCACATGCTCACCGGTTTGCCACATGATGTAGGCCTATGGACTGAACAAGAAACCACCAAAAATTTTAACCAGTCATCGTTCTCACAACACTGAGGACCAGTCATTCGAAATGACTTCTCCATGCATTTTATGCATTGGTAAAAGCACTATGATGAAAAGTGTGATATGTTTTCAGGTATCTCCTATACTAATAGAGCCACATGCTCACCGGTTTGCCACATGATGTAGGCCTATGGACTGAACAAGAAACCACCAAAAATTTTAACCAGTCATCGTTCTCACAACACTGAGGACCAGTCATTCGAAATGACTTCTCCATGCATTTTATGCATTGGTAAAAGCACTATGATGAAAAGTGTGATATGTTTTCAGGTATCTCCTATACTAATAGAGCCACATGCTCACCGGTTTGCCACATGATGTAGGCCTATGGACTGAACAAGAAACCACCAAAAATTTTAACCAGTCATCGTTCTCACAACACTGAGGACCAGTCATTCGAAATGACTTCTCCATGCATTTTATGCATTGGTAAAAGCACTATGATGAAAAGTGTGATATGTTTTCAGGTATCTCCTATACTAATAGAGCCACATGCTCACCGGTTTGCCACATGATGTAGGCCTATGGACTGAACAAGAAACCACCAAAAATTTTAACCAGTCATCGTTCTCACAACACTGAGGACCAGTCATTCGAAATGACTTCTCCATGCATTTTATGCATTGGTAAAAGCACTATGATGAAAAGTGTGATATGTTTTCAGGTATCTCCTATACTAATAGAGCCACATGCTCACCGGTTTGCCACATGATGTAGGCCTATGGACTGAACAAGAAACCACCAAAAATTTTAACCAGTCATCGTTCTCACAACACTGAGGACCAGTCATTCGAAATGACTTCTCCATGCATTTTATGCATTGGTAAAAGCACTATGATGAAAAGTGTGATATGTTTTCAGGTATCTCCTATACTAATAGAGCCACATGCTCACCGGTTTGCCACATGATGTAGGCCTATGGACTGAACAAGAAACCACCAAAAATTTTAACCAGTCATCGTTCTCACAACACTGAGGACCAGTCATTCGAAATGACTTCTCCATGCATTTTATGCATTGGTAAAAGCACTATGATGAAAAGTGTGATATGTTTTCAGGTATCTCCTATACTAATAGAGCCACATGCTCACCGGTTTGCCACATGATGTAGGCCTATGGACTGAACAAGAAACCACCAAAAATTTTAACCAGTCATCGTTCTCACAACACTGAGGACCAGTCATTCGAAATGACTTCTCCATGCATTTTATGCATTGGTAAAAGCACTATGATGAAAAGTGTGATATGTTTTCAGGTATCTCCTATACTAATAGAGCCACATGCTCACCGGTTTGCCACATGATGTAGGCCTATGGACTGAACAAGAAACCACCAAAAATTTTAACCAGTCATCGTTCTCACAACACTGAGGACCAGTCATTCGAAATGACTTCTCCATGCATTTTATGCATTGGTAAAAGCACTATGATGAAAAGTGTGATATGTTTTCAGGTATCTCCTATACTAATAGAGCCACATGCTCACCGGTTTGCCACATGATGTAGGCCTATGGACTGAACAAGAAACCACCAAAAATTTTAACCAGTCATCGTTCTCACAACACTGAGGACCAGTCATTCGAAATGACTTCTCCATGCATTTTATGCATTGGTAAAAGCACTATGATGAAAAGTGTGATATGTTTTCAGGTATCTCCTATACTAATAGAGCCACATGCTCACCGGTTTGCCACATGATGTAGGCCTATGGACTGAACAAGAAACCACCAAAAATTTTAACCAGTCATCGTTCTCACAACACTGAGGACCAGTCATTCGAAATGACTTCTCCATGCATTTTATGCATTGGTAAAAGCACTATGATGAAAAGTGTGATATGTTTTCAGGTATCTCCTATACTAATAGAGCCACATGCTCACCGGTTTGCCACATGATGTAGGCCTATGGACTGAACAAGAAACCACCAAAAATTTTAACCAGTCATCGTTCTCACAACACTGAGGACCAGTCATTCGAAATGACTTCTCCATGCATTTTATGCATTGGTAAAAGCACTATGATGAAAAGTGTGATATGTTTTCAGGTATCTCCTATACTAATAGAGCCACATGCTCACCGGTTTGCCACATGATGTAGGCCTATGGACTGAACAAGAAACCACCAAAAATTTTAACCAGTCATCGTTCTCACAACACTGAGGACCAGTCATTCGAAATGACTTCTCCATGCATTTTATGCATTGGTAAAAGCACTATGATGAAAAGTGTGATATGTTTTCAGGTATCTCCTATACTAATAGAGCCACATGCTCACCGGTTTGCCACATGATGTAGGCCTATGGACTGAACAAGAAACCACCAAAAATTTTAACCAGTCATCGTTCTCACAACACTGAGGACCAGTCATTCGAAATGACTTCTCCATGCATTTTATGCATTGGTAAAAGCACTATGATGAAAAGTGTGATATGTTTTCAGGTATCTCCTATACTAATAGAGCCACATGCTCACCGGTTTGCCACATGATGTAGGCCTATGGACTGAACAAGAAACCACCAAAAATTTTAACCAGTCATCGTTCTCACAACACTGAGGACCAGTCATTCGAAATGACTTCTCCATGCATTTTATGCATTGGTAAAAGCACTATGATGAAAAGTGTGATATGTTTTCAGGTATCTCCTATACTAATAGAGCCACATGCTCACCGGTTTGCCACATGATGTAGGCCTATGGACTGAACAAGAAACCACCAAAAATTTTAACCAGTCATCGTTCTCACAACACTGAGGACCAGTCATTCGAAATGACTTCTCCATGCATTTTATGCATTGGTAAAAGCACTATGATGAAAAGTGTGATATGTTTTCAGGTATCTCCTATACTAATAGAGCCACATGCTCACCGGTTTGCCACATGATGTAGGCCTATGGACTGAACAAGAAACCACCAAAAATTTTAACCAGTCATCGTTCTCACAACACTGAGGACCAGTCATTCGAAATGACTTCTCCATGCATTTTATGCATTGGTAAAAGCACTATGATGAAAAGTGTGATATGTTTTCAGGTATCTCCTATACTAATAGAGCCACATGCTCACCGGTTTGCCACATGATGTAGGCCTATGGACTGAACAAGAAACCACCAAAAATTTTAACCAGTCATCGTTCTCACAACACTGAGGACCAGTCATTCGAAATGACTTCTCCATGCATTTTATGCATTGGTAAAAGCACTATGATGAAAAGTGTGATATGTTTTCAGGTATCTCCTATACTAATAGAGCCACATGCTCACCGGTTTGCCACATGATGTAGGCCTATGGACTGAACAAGAAACCACCAAAAATTTTAACCAGTCATCGTTCTCACAACACTGAGGACCAGTCATTCGAAATGACTTCTCCATGCATTTTATGCATTGGTAAAAGCACTATGATGAAAAGTGTGATATGTTTTCAGGTATCTCCTATACTAATAGAGCCACATGCTCACCGGTTTGCCACATGATGTAGGCCTATGGACTGAACAAGAAACCACCAAAAATTTTAACCAGTCATCGTTCTCACAACACTGAGGACCAGTCATTCGAAATGACTTCTCCATGCATTTTATGCATTGGTAAAAGCACTATGATGAAAAGTGTGATATGTTTTCAGGTATCTCCTATACTAATAGAGCCACATGCTCACCGGTTTGCCACATGATGTAGGCCTATGGACTGAACAAGAAACCACCAAAAATTTTAACCAGTCATCGTTCTCACAACACTGAGGACCAGTCATTCGAAATGACTTCTCCATGCATTTTATGCATTGGTAAAAGCACTATGATGAAAAGTGTGATATGTTTTCAGGTATCTCCTATACTAATAGAGCCACATGCTCACCGGTTTGCCACATGATGTAGGCCTATGGACTGAACAAGAAACCACCAAAAATTTTAACCAGTCATCGTTCTCACAACACTGAGGACCAGTCATTCGAAATGACTTCTCCATGCATTTTATGCATTGGTAAAAGCACTATGATGAAAAGTGTGATATGTTTTCAGGTATCTCCTATACTAATAGAGCCACATGCTCACCGGTTTGCCACATGATGTAGGCCTATGGACTGAACAAGAAACCACCAAAAATTTTAACCAGTCATCGTTCTCACAACACTGAGGACCAGTCATTCGAAATGACTTCTCCATGCATTTTATGCATTGGTAAAAGCACTATGATGAAAAGTGTGATATGTTTTCAGGTATCTCCTATACTAATAGAGCCACATGCTCACCGGTTTGCCACATGATGTAGGCCTATGGACTGAACAAGAAACCACCAAAAATTTTAACCAGTCATCGTTCTCACAACACTGAGGACCAGTCATTCGAAATGACTTCTCCATGCATTTTATGCATTGGTAAAAGCACTATGATGAAAAGTGTGATATGTTTTCAGGTATCTCCTATACTAATAGAGCCACATGCTCACCGGTTTGCCACATGATGTAGGCCTATGGACTGAACAAGAAACCACCAAAAATTTTAACCAGTCATCGTTCTCACAACACTGAGGACCAGTCATTCGAAATGACTTCTCCATGCATTTTATGCATTGGTAAAAGCACTATGATGAAAAGTGTGATATGTTTTCAGGTATCTCCTATACTAATAGAGCCACATGCTCACCGGTTTGCCACATGATGTAGGCCTATGGACTGAACAAGAAACCACCAAAAATTTTAACCAGTCATCGTTCTCACAACACTGAGGACCAGTCATTCGAAATGACTTCTCCATGCATTTTATGCATTGGTAAAAGCACTATGATGAAAAGTGTGATATGTTTTCAGGTATCTCCTATACTAATAGAGCCACATGCTCACCGGTTTGCCACATGATGTAGGCCTATGGACTGAACAAGAAACCACCAAAAATTTTAACCAGTCATCGTTCTCACAACACTGAGGACCAGTCATTCGAAATGACTTCTCCATGCATTTTATGCATTGGTAAAAGCACTATGATGAAAAGTGTGATATGTTTTCAGGTATCTCCTATACTAATAGAGCCACATGCTCACCGGTTTGCCACATGATGTAGGCCTATGGACTGAACAAGAAACCACCAAAAATTTTAACCAGTCATCGTTCTCACAACACTGAGGACCAGTCATTCGAAATGACTTCTCCATGCATTTTATGCATTGGTAAAAGCACTATGATGAAAAGTGTGATATGTTTTCAGGTATCTCCTATACTAATAGAGCCACATGCTCACCGGTTTGCCACATGATGTAGGCCTATGGACTGAACAAGAAACCACCAAAAATTTTAACCAGTCATCGTTCTCACAACACTGAGGACCAGTCATTCGAAATGACTTCTCCATGCATTTTATGCATTGGTAAAAGCACTATGATGAAAAGTGTGATATGTTTTCAGGTATCTCCTATACTAATAGAGCCACATGCTCACCGGTTTGCCACATGATGTAGGCCTATGGACTGAACAAGAAACCACCAAAAATTTTAACCAGTCATCGTTCTCACAACACTGAGGACCAGTCATTCGAAATGACTTCTCCATGCATTTTATGCATTGGTAAAAGCACTATGATGAAAAGTGTGATATGTTTTCAGGTATCTCCTATACTAATAGAGCCACATGCTCACCGGTTTGCCACATGATGTAGGCCTATGGACTGAACAAGAAACCACCAAAAATTTTAACCAGTCATCGTTCTCACAACACTGAGGACCAGTCATTCGAAATGACTTCTCCATGCATTTTATGCATTGGTAAAAGCACTATGATGAAAAGTGTGATATGTTTTCAGGTATCTCCTATACTAATAGAGCCACATGCTCACCGGTTTGCCACATGATGTAGGCCTATGGACTGAACAAGAAACCACCAAAAATTTTAACCAGTCATCGTTCTCACAACACTGAGGACCAGTCATTCGAAATGACTTCTCCATGCATTTTATGCATTGGTAAAAGCACTATGATGAAAAGTGTGATATGTTTTCAGGTATCTCCTATACTAATAGAGCCACATGCTCACCGGTTTGCCACATGATGTAGGCCTATGGACTGAACAAGAAACCACCAAAAATTTTAACCAGTCATCGTTCTCACAACACTGAGGACCAGTCATTCGAAATGACTTCTCCATGCATTTTATGCATTGGTAAAAGCACTATGATGAAAAGTGTGATATGTTTTCAGGTATCTCCTATACTAATAGAGCCACATGCTCACCGGTTTGCCACATGATGTAGGCCTATGGACTGAACAAGAAACCACCAAAAATTTTAACCAGTCATCGTTCTCACAACACTGAGGACCAGTCATTCGAAATGACTTCTCCATGCATTTTATGCATTGGTAAAAGCACTATGATGAAAAGTGTGATATGTTTTCAGGTATCTCCTATACTAATAGAGCCACATGCTCACCGGTTTGCCACATGATGTAGGCCTATGGACTGAACAAGAAACCACCAAAAATTTTAACCAGTCATCGTTCTCACAACACTGAGGACCAGTCATTCGAAATGACTTCTCCATGCATTTTATGCATTGGTAAAAGCACTATGATGAAAAGTGTGATATGTTTTCAGGTATCTCCTATACTAATAGAGCCACATGCTCACCGGTTTGCCACATGATGTAGGCCTATGGACTGAACAAGAAACCACCAAAAATTTTAACCAGTCATCGTTCTCACAACACTGAGGACCAGTCATTCGAAATGACTTCTCCATGCATTTTATGCATTGGTAAAAGCACTATGATGAAAAGTGTGATATGTTTTCAGGTATCTCCTATACTAATAGAGCCACATGCTCACCGGTTTGCCACATGATGTAGGCCTATGGACTGAACAAGAAACCACCAAAAATTTTAACCAGTCATCGTTCTCACAACACTGAGGACCAGTCATTCGAAATGACTTCTCCATGCATTTTATGCATTGGTAAAAGCACTATGATGAAAAGTGTGATATGTTTTCAGGTATCTCCTATACTAATAGAGCCACATGCTCACCGGTTTGCCACATGATGTAGGCCTATGGACTGAACAAGAAACCACCAAAAATTTTAACCAGTCATCGTTCTCACAACACTGAGGACCAGTCATTCGAAATGACTTCTCCATGCATTTTATGCATTGGTAAAAGCACTATGATGAAAAGTGTGATATGTTTTCAGGTATCTCCTATACTAATAGCAGCCACATGCTCACCGGTTTGCCACATGATGTAGGCCTATGGACTGAACAAGAAACCACCAAAAATATTAACCAGTCATCGTTCTCACAACACTGAGGACCAGTCATTCGAAATGACTTCTCCATGCATTTTATGCATTGGTAAAAGCACTATGATGAAAAGTGTGATATGTTTTCAGGTATCTCCTATACTAATAGAGCCACATGCTCACCGGTTTGCCACATGATGTAGGCCTATGGACTGAACAAGAAACCACCAAAAATTTTAACCAGTCATCGTTCTCACAACACTGAGGACCAGTCATTCGAAATGACTTCTCCATGCATTTTATGCATTGGTAAAAGCACTATGATGAAAAGTGTGATATGTTTTCAGGTATCTCCTATACTAATAGAGCCACATGCTCACCGGTTTGCCACATGATGTAGGCCTATGGACTGAACAAGAAACCACCAAAAATTTTAACCAGTCATCGTTCTCACAACACTGAGGACCAGTCATTCGAAATGACTTCTCCATGCATTTTATGCATTGGTAAAAGCACTATGATGAAAAGTGTGATATGTTTTCAGGTATCTCCTATACTAATAGAGCCACATGCTCACCGGTTTGCCACATGATGTAGGCCTATGGACTGAACAAGAAACCACCAAAAATTTTAACCAGTCATCGTTCTCACAACACTGAGGACCAGTCATTCGAAATGACTTCTCCATGCATTTTATGCATTGGTAAAAGCACTATGATGAAAAGTGTGATATGTTTTCAGGTATCTCCTATACTAATAGAGCCACATGCTCACCGGTTTGCCACATGATGTAGGCCTATGGACTGAACAAGAAACCACCAAAAATTTTAACCAGTCATCGTTCTCACAACACTGAGGACCAGTCATTCGAAATGACTTCTCCATGCATTTTATGCATTGGTAAAAGCACTATGATGAAAAGTGTGATATGTTTTCAGGTATCTCCTATACTAATAGAGCCACATGCTCACCGGTTTGCCACATGATGTAGGCCTATGGACTGAACAAGAAACCACCAAAAATTTTAACCAGTCATCGTTCTCACAACACTGAGGACCAGTCATTCGAAATGACTTCTCCATGCATTTTATGCATTGGTAAAAGCACTATGATGAAAAGTGTGATATGTTTTCAGGTATCTCCTATACTAATAGAGCCACATGCTCACCGGTTTGCCACATGATGTAGGCCTATGGACTGAACAAGAAACCACCAAAAATTTTAACCAGTCATCGTTCTCACAACACTGAGGACCAGTCATTCGAAATGACTTCTCCATGCATTTTATGCATTGGTAAAAGCACTATGATGAAAAGTGTGATATGTTTTCAGGTATCTCCTATACTAATAGAGCCACATGCTCACCGGTTTGCCACATGATGTAGGCCTATGGACTGAACAAGAAACCACCAAAAATTTTAACCAGTCATCGTTCTCACAACACTGAGGACCAGTCATTCGAAATGACTTCTCCATGCATTTTATGCATTGGTAAAAGCACTATGATGAAAAGTGTGATATGTTTTCAGGTATCTCCTATACTAATAGAGCCACATGCTCACCGGTTTGCCACATGATGTAGGCCTATGGACTGAACAAGAAACCACCAAAAATTTTAACCAGTCATCGTTCTCACAACACTGAGGACCAGTCATTCGAAATGACTTCTCCATGCATTTTATGCATTGGTAAAAGCACTATGATGAAAAGTGTGATATGTTTTCAGGTATCTCCTATACTAATAGAGCCACATGCTCACCGGTTTGCCACATGATGTAGGCCTATGACCAAAAATTTTAACCAGTCATCGTTCTCACAACACTGAGGACCAGTCATTCGAAATGACTTCTCCATGCATTTTATGCATTGGTAAAAGCACTATGATGAAAAGTGTGATATGTTTTCAGGTATCTCCTATACTAATAGAGCCACATGCTCACCGGTTTGCCACATGATGTAGGCCTATGGACTGAACAAGAAACCACCAAAAATATTAACCAGTCATCGTTCTCACAACACTGAGGACCAGTCATTCGAAATGACTTCTCCATGCATTTTATGCATTGGTAAAAGCACTATGATGAAAAGTGTGATATGTTTTCAGGTATCTCCTATACTAATAGAGCCACATGCTCACCGGTTTGCCACATGATGTAGGCCTATGGACTGAACAAGAAACCACCAAAAATTTTAACCAGTCATCGTTCTCACAACACTGAGGACCAGTCATTCGAAATGACTTCTCCATGCATTTTATGCATTGGTAAAAGCACTATGATGAAAAGTGTGATATGTTTTCAGGTATCTCCTATACTAATAGAGCCACATGCTCACCGGTTTGCCACATGATGTAGGCCTATGGACTGAACAAGAAACCACCAAAAATTTTAACCAGTCATCGTTCTCACAACACTGAGGACCAGTCATTCGAAATGACTTCTCCATGCATTTTATGCATTGGTAAAAGCACTATGATGAAAAGTGTGATATGTTTTCAGGTATCTCCTATACTAATAGAGCCACATGCTCACCGGTTTGCCACATGATGTAGGCCTATGGACTGAACAAGAAACCACCAAAAATTTTAACCAGTCATCGTTCTCACAACACTGAGGACCAGTCATTCGAAATTACTTCTCCATGCATTTTATGCATTGGTAAAAGCACTATGAAGAAAAGTGTGATATGTTTTCAGGTATCTCCTATACTAATAGAGCCACATGCTCACCGGTTTGCCACATGATGTAGGCCTATGGACTGAACAAGAAACCACCAAAAATTTTAACCAGTCATCGTTCTCACAACACTGAGGACCAGTCATTCGAAATGACTTCTCCATGCATTTTATGCATTGGTAAAAGCACTATGATGAAAAGTGTGATATGTTTTCAGGTATCTCCTATACTAATAGAGCCACATGCTCTATTTTGCCACATGCTCTAAGTTTGCCACATGATGTAGGCCTATGGACTGAACAAGAAACCACCAAAAATTTTAACCAGTCATCGTTCTCACAACACTGAGGACCAGTCATTCGAAATGACTTCTCCATGCATTTTATGCATTGGTAAAAGCACTATGAAGAAAAGTGTGATATGTTTTCAGGTATCTCCTATACTAATAGAGCCACATGCTCACCGGTTTGCCACATGATGTAGGCCTATGGACTGAACAAGAAACCACCAAAAATTTTAACCAGTCATCATTCTCACAACACTGAGGACCAGTCATTCGAAATGACTTCTCCATGCATTTTATGCATTGGTAAAAGCACTATGATGAAAAGTGTGATATGTTTTCAGGTATCTCCTATACTAATAGAGCCACATGCTCACCGGTTTGCCACATGATGTAGGCCTATGGACTGAACAAGAAACCACCAAAAATTTTAACCAGTCATCGTTCTCACAACACTGAGGACCAGTCATTCGAAATGACTTCTCCATGCATTTTATGCATTGGTAAAAGCACTATGATGAAAAGTGTGATATGTTTTCAGGTATCTCCTATACTAATAGAGCCACATGCTCACCGGTTTGCCACATGATGTAGGCCTATGGACTGAACAAGAAACCACCAAAAATTTTAACCAGTCATCGTTCTCACAACACTGAGGACCAGTCATTCGAAATGACTTCTCCATGCATTTTATGCATTGGTAAAAGCACCTATGATGAAAAGTGTGATATGTTTTCAGGTATCTCCTATACTAATAGAGCCACATGCTCACCGGTTTGCCACATGATGTAGGCCTATGGACTGAACAAGAAACCACCAAAAATTTTAACCAGTCATCGTTCTCACAACACCGAGGACCAGTCATTCGAAATGACTTCTCCATGCATTTTATGCATTGGTAAAAGCACTATGATGAAAAGTGTGATATGTTTTCAGGTATCTCCTATACTAATAGAGCCACATGCTCACCGGTTTGCCACATGATGTAGGCCTATGGACTGAACAAGAAACCACCAAAAATTTTAACCAGTCATCGTTCTCACAACACTGAGGACCAGTCATTCGAAATGACTTCTCCATGCATTTTATGCATTGGTAAAAGCACTATGATGAAAAGTGTGATATGTTTTCAGGTATCTCCTATACTAATAGAGCCACATGCTCACCGGTTTGCCACATGATGTAGGCCTATGGACTGAACAAGAAACCACCAAAAATTTTAACCAGTCATCGTTCTCACAACACTGAGGACCAGTCATTCGAAATGACTTCTCCATGCATTTTATGCATTGGTAAAAGCACTATGATGAAAAGTGTGATATGTTTTCAGGTATCTCCTATACTAATAGAGCCACATGCTCACCGGTTTGCCACATGATGTAGGCCTATGGACTGAACAAGAAACCACCAAAAATTTTAACCAGTCATCGTTCTCACAACACTGAGGACCAGTCATTCGAAATGACTTCTCCATGCATTTTATGCATTGGTAAAAGCACTATGATGAAAAGTGTGATATGTTTTCAGGTATCTCCTATACTAATACAGCCACATGCTCACCGGTTTGCCACATGATGTAGGCCTATGGACTGAACAAGAAACCACCAAAAATATTAACCAGTCATCGTTCTCACAACACTGAGGACCAGTCATTCGAAATGACTTCTCCATACATTTTATGCATTGGTAAAAGCACTATGATGAAAAGTGTGATATGTTTTCAGGTATCTCCTATACTAATAGAGCCACATGCTCACCGGTTTGCCACATGATGTAGGCCTATGGACTGAACAAGAAACCACCAAAAATTTTAACCAGTCATCGTTCTCACAACACTGAGGACCAGTCATTCGAAATGACTTCTCCATGCATTTTATGCATTGGTAAAAGCACTATGATGAAAAGTGTGATATGTTTTCAGGTATCTCCTATACTAATAGAGCCACATGCTCACCGGTTTGCCACATGATGTAGGCCTATGGACTGAACAAGAAACCACCAAAAATTTTAACCAGTCATCGTTCTCACAACACTGAGGACCAGTCATTCGAAATGACTTCTCCATGCATTTTATGCATTGGTAAAAGCACTATGATGAAAAGTGTGATATGTTTTCAGGTATCTCCTATACTAATAGAGCCACATGCTCACCGGTTTGCCACATGATGTAGGCCTATGGACTGAACAAGAAACCACCAAAAATTTTAACCAGTCATCGTTCTCACAACACTGAGGACCAGTCATTCGAAATGACTTCTCCATGCATTTTATGCATTGGTAAAAGCACTATGATGAAAAGTGTGATATGTTTTCAGGTATCTCCTATACTAATAGAGCCACATGCTCACCGGTTTGCCACATGATGTAGGCCTATGGACTGAACAAGAAACCACCAAAAATTTTAACCAGTCATCGTTCTCACAACACTGAGGACCAGTCATTCGAAATGACTTCTCCATGCATTTTATGCATTGGTAAAAGCACTATGATGAAAAGTGTGATATGTTTTCAGGTATCTCCTATACTAATAGAGCCACATGCTCACCGGTTTGCCACATGATGTAGGCCTATGGACTGAACAAGAAACCACCAAAAATTTTAACCAGTCATCGTTCTCACAACACTGAGGACCAGTCATTCGAAATGACTTCTCCATGCATTTTATGCATTGGTAAAAGCACTATGATGAAAAGTGTGATATGTTTTCAGGTATCTCCTATACTAATAGAGCCACATGCTCACCGGTTTGCCACATGATGTAGGCCTATGGACTGAACAAGAAACCACCAAAAATTTTAACCAGTCATCGTTCTCACAACACTGAGGACCAGTCATTCGAAATGACTTCTCCATGCATTTTATGCATTGGTAAAAGCACTATGATGAAAAGTGTGATATGTTTTCAGGTATCTCCTATACTAATAGAGCCACATGCTCACCGGTTTGCCACATGATGTAGGCCTATGGACTGAACAAGAAACCACCAAAAATTTTAACCAGTCATCGTTCTCACAACACTGAGGACCAGTCATTCGAAATGACTTCTCCATGCATTTTATGCATTGGTAAAAGCACTATGATGAAAAGTGTGATATGTTTTCAGGTATCTCCTATACTAATAGAGCCACATGCTCACCGGTTTGCCACATGATGTAGGCCTATGGACTGAACAAGAAACCACCAAAAATTTTAACCAGTCATCGTTCTCACAACACTGAGGACCAGTCATTCGAAATGACTTCTCCATGCATTTTATGCATTGGTAAAAGCACTATGATGAAAAGTGTGATATGTTTTCAGGTATCTCCTATACTAATAGAGCCACATGCTCACCGGTTTGCCACATGATGTAGGCCTATGGACTGAACAAGAAACCACCAAAAATTTTAACCAGTCATCGTTCTCACAACACTGAGGACCAGTCATTCGAAATGACTTCTCCATGCATTTTATGCATTGGTAAAAGCACTATGATGAAAAGTGTGATATGTTTTCAGGTATCTCCTATACTAATAGAGCCACATGCTCACCGGTTTGCCACATGATGTAGGCCTATGGACTGAACAAGAAACCACCAAAAATTTTAACCAGTCATCGTTCTCACAACACTGAGGACCAGTCATTCGAAATGACTTCTCCATGCATTTTATGCATTGGTAAAAGCACTATGATGAAAAGTGTGATATGTTTTCAGGTATCTCCTATACTAATAGAGCCACATGCTCACCGGTTTGCCACATGATGTAGGCCTATGGACTGAACAAGAAACCACCAAAAATTTTAACCAGTCATCGTTCTCACAACACTGAGGACCAGTCATTCGAAATGACTTCTCCATGCATTTTATGCATTGGTAAAAGCACTATGATGAAAAGTGTGATATGTTTTCAGGTATCTCCTATACTAATAGAGCCACATGCTCACCGGTTTGCCACATGATGTAGGCCTATGGACTGAACAAGAAACCACCAAAAATTTTAACCAGTCATCGTTCTCACAACACTGAGGACCAGTCATTCGAAATGACTTCTCCATGCATTTTATGCATTGGTAAAAGCACTATGATGAAAAGTGTGATATGTTTTCAGGTATCTCCTATACTAATAGAGCCACATGCTCACCGGTTTGCCACATGATGTAGGCCTATGGACTGAACAAGAAACCACCAAAAATTTTAACCAGTCATCGTTCTCACAACACTGAGGACCAGTCATTCGAAATGACTTCTCCATGCATTTTATGCATTGGTAAAAGCACTATGATGAAAAGTGTGATATGTTTTCAGGTATCTCCTATACTAATAGAGCCACATGCTCACCGGTTTGCCACATGATGTAGGCCTATGGACTGAACAAGAAACCACCAAAAATTTTAACCAGTCATCGTTCTCACAACACTGAGGACCAGTCATTCGAAATG
The DNA here is from genome assembly GCF_032444005.1 of Ranitomeya imitator. NCBI lineage: Eukaryota > Metazoa > Chordata > Amphibia > Anura > Dendrobatidae > Ranitomeya > Ranitomeya imitator. The sequence continues at coordinate 30,301 of NW_027194673.1, forward strand.
ACTTCTCCATGCATTTTATGCATTGGTAAAAGCACTATGATGAAAAGTGTGATATGTTTTCAGGTATCTCCTATACTAATAGAGCCACATGCTCACCGGTTTGCCACATGATGTAGGCCTATGGACTGAACAAGAAACCACCAAAAATTTTAACCAGTCATCGTTCTCACAACACTGAGGACCAGTCATTCGAAATGACTTCTCCATGCATTTTATGCATTGGTAAAAGCACTATGATGAAAAGTGTGATATGTTTTCAGGTATCTCCTATACTAATAGAGCCACATGCTCACCGGTTTGCCACATGATGTAGGCCTATGGACTGAACAAGAAACCACCAAAAATTTTAACCAGTCATCGTTCTCACAACACTGAGGACCAGTCATTCGAAATGACTTCTCCATGCATTTTATGCATTGGTAAAAGCACTATGATGAAAAGTGTGATATGTTTTCAGGTATCTCCTATACTAATAGAGCCACATGCTCACCGGTTTGCCACATGATGTAGGCCTATGGACTGAACAAGAAACCACCAAAAATTTTAACCAGTCATCGTTCTCACAACACTGAGGACCAGTCATTCGAAATGACTTCTCCATGCATTTTATGCATTGGTAAAAGCACTATGATGAAAAGTGTGATATGTTTTCAGGTATCTCCTATACTAATAGAGCCACATGCTCACCGGTTTGCCACATGATGTAGGCCTATGGACTGAACAAGAAACCACCAAAAATTTTAACCAGTCATCGTTCTCACAACACTGAGGACCAGTCATTCGAAATGACTTCTCCATGCATTTTATGCATTGGTAAAAGCACTATGATGAAAAGTGTGATATGTTTTCAGGTATCTCCTATACTAATAGAGCCACATGCTCACCGGTTTGCCACATGATGTAGGCCTATGGACTGAACAAGAAACCACCAAAAATTTTAACCAGTCATCGTTCTCACAACACTGAGGACCAGTCATTCGAAATGACTTCTCCATGCATTTTATGCATTGGTAAAAGCACTATGATGAAAAGTGTGATATGTTTTCAGGTATCTCCTATACTAATAGAGCCACATGCTCACCGGTTTGCCACATGATGTAGGCCTATGGACTGAACAAGAAACCACCAAAAATTTTAACCAGTCATCGTTCTCACAACACTGAGGACCAGTCATTCGAAATGACTTCTCCATGCATTTTATGCATTGGTAAAAGCACTATGATGAAAAGTGTGATATGTTTTCAGGTATCTCCTATACTAATAGAGCCACATGCTCACCGGTTTGCCACATGATGTAGGCCTATGGACTGAACAAGAAACCACCAAAAATTTTAACCAGTCATCGTTCTCACAACACTGAGGACCAGTCATTCGAAATGACTTCTCCATGCATTTTATGCATTGGTAAAAGCACTATGATGAAAAGTGTGATATGTTTTCAGGTATCTCCTATACTAATAGAGCCACATGCTCACCGGTTTGCCACATGATGTAGGCCTATGGACTGAACAAGAAACCACCAAAAATTTTAACCAGTCATCGTTCTCACAACACTGAGGACCAGTCATTCGAAATGACTTCTCCATGCATTTTATGCATTGGTAAAAGCACTATGATGAAAAGTGTGATATGTTTTCAGGTATCTCCTATACTAATAGAGCCACATGCTCACCGGTTTGCCACATGATGTAGGCCTATGGACTGAACAAGAAACCACCAAAAATTTTAACCAGTCATCGTTCTCACAACACTGAGGACCAGTCATTCGAAATGACTTCTCCATGCATTTTATGCATTGGTAAAAGCACTATGATGAAAAGTGTGATATGTTTTCAGGTATCTCCTATACTAATAGAGCCACATGCTCACCGGTTTGCCACATGATGTAGGCCTATGGACTGAACAAGAAACCACCAAAAATTTTAACCAGTCATCGTTCTCACAACACTGAGGACCAGTCATTCGAAATGACTTCTCCATGCATTTTATGCATTGGTAAAAGCACTATGATGAAAAGTGTGATATGTTTTCAGGTATCTCCTATACTAATAGAGCCACATGCTCACCGGTTTGCCACATGATGTAGGCCTATGGACTGAACAAGAAACCACCAAAAATTTTAACCAGTCATCGTTCTCACAACACTGAGGACCAGTCATTCGAAATGACTTCTCCATGCATTTTATGCATTGGTAAAAGCACTATGATGAAAAGTGTGATATGTTTTCAGGTATCTCCTATACTAATAGAGCCACATGCTCACCGGTTTGCCACATGATGTAGGCCTATGGACTGAACAAGAAACCACCAAAAATTTTAACCAGTCATCGTTCTCACAACACTGAGGACCAGTCATTCGAAATGACTTCTCCATGCATTTTATGCATTGGTAAAAGCACTATGATGAAAAGTGTGATATGTTTTCAGGTATCTCCTATACTAATAGAGCCACATGCTCACCGGTTTGCCACATGATGTAGGCCTATGGACTGAACAAGAAACCACCAAAAATTTTAACCAGTCATCGTTCTCACAACACTGAGGACCAGTCATTCGAAATGACTTCTCCATGCATTTTATGCTTGGTAAAAGCACTATGATGAAAAGTGTGATATGTTTTCAGGTATCTCCTATACTAATAGAGCCACATGCTCACCGGTTTGCCACATGATGTAGGCCTATGGACTGAACAAGAAACCACCAAAAATTTTAACCAGTCATCGTTCTCACAACACTGAGGACCAGTCATTCGAAATGACTTCTCCATGCATTTTATGCATTGGTAAAAGCACTATGATGAAAAGTGTGATATGTTTTCAGGTATCTCCTATACTAATAGAGCCACATGCTCACCGGTTTGCCACATGATGTAGGCCTATGGACTGAACAAGAAACCACCAAAAATTTTAACCAGTCATCGTTCTACAACACTGAGGACCAGTCATTCGAAATGACTTCTCCATGCATTTTATGCATTGGTAAAAGCACTATGATGAAAAGTGTGATATGTTTTCAGGTATCTCCTATACTAATAGAGCCACATGCTCACCGGTTTGCCACATGATGTAGGCCTATGGACTGAACAAGAAACCACCAAAAATTTTAACCAGTCATCGTTCTCACAACACTGAGGACCAGTCATTCGAAATGACTTCTCCATGCATTTTATGCATTGGTAAAAGCACTATGATGAAAAGTGTGATATGTTTTCAGGTATCTCCTATACTAATAGAGTGCCACATGCTCACCGGTTTGCCACATGATGTAGGCCTATGGACTGAACAAGAAACCACCAAAAATTTTAACCAGTCATCGTTCTCACAACACTGAGGACCAGTCATTCGAAATGACTTCTCCATGCATTTTATGCATTGGTAAAAGCACTATGATGAAAAGTGTGATATGTTTTCAGGTATCTCCTATACTAATAGAGCCACATGCTCACCGGTTTGCCACATGATGTAGGCCTATGGACTGAACAAGAAACCACCAAAAATTTTAACCAGTCATCGTTCTCACAACACTGAGGACCAGTCATTCGAAATGACTTCTCCATGCATTTTATGCATTGGTAAAAGCACTATGATGAAAAGTGTGATATGTTTTCAGGTATCTCCTATACTAATAGAGCCACATGCTCACCGGTTTGCCACATGATGTAGGCCTATGGACTGAACAAGAAACCACCAAAAATTTTAACCAGTCATCGTTCTCACAACACTGAGGACCAGTCATTCGAAATGACTTCTCCATGCATTTTATGCATTGGTAAAAGCACTATGATGAAAAGTGTGATATGTTTTCAGGTATCTCCTATACTAATAGAGCCACATGCTCACCGGTTTGCCACATGATGTAGGCCTATGGACTGAACAAGAAACCACCAAAAATTTTAACCAGTCATCGTTCTCACAACACTGAGGACCAGTCATTCGAAATGACTTCTCCATGCATTTTATGCATTGGTAAAAGCACTATGATGAAAAGTGTGATATGTTTTCAGGTATCTCCTATACTAATAGAGCCACATGCTCACCGGTTTGCCACATGATGTAGGCCTATGGACTGAACAAGAAACCACCAAAAATTTTAACCAGTCATCGTTCTCACAACACTGAGGACCAGTCATTCGAAATGACTTCTCCATGCATTTTATGCATTGGTAAAAGCACTATGATGAAAAGTGTGATATGTTTTCAGGTATCTCCTATACTAATAGAGCCACATGCTCACCGGTTTGCCACATGATGTAGGCCTATGGACTGAACAAGAAACCACCAAAAATTTTAACCAGTCATCGTTCTCACAACACTGAGGACCAGTCATTCGAAATGACTTCTCCATGCATTTTATGCATTGGTAAAAGCACTATGATGAAAAGTGTGATATGTTTTCAGGTATCTCCTATACTAATAGAGCCACATGCTCACCGGTTTGCCACATGATGTAGGCCTATGGACTGAACAAGAAACCACCAAAAATTTTAACCAGTCATCGTTCTCACAACACTGAGGACCAGTCATTCGAAATGACTTCTCCATGCATTTTATGCATTGGTAAAAGCACTATGATGAAAAGTGTGATATGTTTTCAGGTATCTCCTATACTAATAGAGCCACATGCTCACCGGTTTGCCACATGATGTAGGCCTATGGACTGAACAAGAAACCACCAAAAATTTTAACCAGTCATCGTTCTCACAACACTGAGGACCAGTCATTCGAAATGACTTCTCCATGCATTTTATGCATTGGTAAAAGCACTATGATGAAAAGTGTGATATGTTTTCAGGTATCTCCTATACTAATAGAGCCACATGCTCACCGGTTTGCCACATGATGTAGGCCTATGGACTGAACAAGAAACCACCAAAAATTTTAACCAGTCATCGTTCTCACAACACTGAGGACCAGTCATTCGAAATGACTTCTCCATGCATTTTATGCATTGGTAAAAGCACTATGATGAAAAGTGTGATATGTTTTCAGGTATCTCCTATACTAATAGAGCCACATGCTCACCGGTTTGCCACATGATGTAGGCCTATGGACTGAACAAGAAACCACCAAAAATTTTAACCAGTCATCGTTCTCACAACACTGAGGACCAGTCATTCGAAATGACTTCTCCATGCATTTTATGCATTGGTAAAAGCACTATGATGAAAAGTGTGATATGTTTTCAGGTATCTCCTATACTAATAGAGCCACATGCTCACCGGTTTGCCACATGATGTAGGCCTATGGACTGAACAAGAAACCACCAAAAATTTTAACCAGTCATCGTTCTCACAACACTGAGGACCAGTCATTCGAAATGACTTCTCCATGCATTTTATGCATTGGTAAAAGCACTATGATGAAAAGTGTGATATGTTTTCAGGTATCTCCTATACTAATAGAGCCACATGCTCACCGGTTTGCCACATGATGTAGGCCTATGGACTGAACAAGAAACCACCAAAAATTTTAACCAGTCATCGTTCTCACAACACTGAGGACCAGTCATTCGAAATGACTTCTCCATGCATTTTATGCATTGGTAAAAGCACTATGATGAAAAGTGTGATATGTTTTCAGGTATCTCCTATACTAATAGAGCCACATGCTCACCGGTTTGCCACATGATGTAGGCCTATGGACTGAACAAGAAACCACCAAAAATTTTAACCAGTCATCGTTCTCACAACACTGAGGACCAGTCATTCGAAATGACTTCTCCATGCATTTTATGCATTGGTAAAAGCACTATGATGAAAAGTGTGATATGTTTTCAGGTATCTCCTATACTAATAGAGCCACATGCTCACCGGTTTGCCACATGATGTAGGCCTATGGACTGAACAAGAAACCACCAAAAATTTTAACCAGTCATCGTTCTCACAACACTGAGGACCAGTCATTCGAAATGACTTCTCCATGCATTTTATGCATTGGTAAAAGCACTATGATGAAAAGTGTGATATGTTTTCAGGTATCTCCTATACTAATAGAGCCACATGCTCACCGGTTTGCCACATGATGTAGGCCTATGGACTGAACAAGAAACCACCAAAAATTTTAACCAGTCATCGTTCTCACAACACTGAGGACCAGTCATTCGAAATGACTTCTCCATGCATTTTATGCATTGGTAAAAGCACTATGATGAAAAGTGTGATATGTTTTCAGGTATCTCCTATACTAATAGAGCCACATGCTCACCGGTTTGCCACATGATGTAGGCCTATGGACTGAACAAGAAACCACCAAAAATTTTAACCAGTCATCGTTCTCACAACACTGAGGACCAGTCATTCGAAATGACTTCTCCATGCATTTTATGCATTGGTAAAAGCACTATGATGAAAAGTGTGATATGTTTTCAGGTATCTCCTATACTAATAGAGCCACATGCTCACCGGTTTGCCACATGATGTAGGCCTATGGACTGAACAAGAAACCACCAAAAATTTTAACCAGTCATCGTTCTCACAACACTGAGGACCAGTCATTCGAAATGACTTCTCCATGCATTTTATGCATTGGTAAAAGCACTATGATGAAAAGTGTGATATGTTTTCAGGTATCTCCTATACTAATAGAGCCACATGCTCACCGGTTTGCCACATGATGTAGGCCTATGGACTGAACAAGAAACCACCAAAAATTTTAACCAGTCATCGTTCTCACAACACTGAGGACCAGTCATTCGAAATGACTTCTCCATGCATTTTATGCATTGGTAAAAGCACTATGATGAAAAGTGTGATATGTTTTCAGGTATCTCCTATACTAATAGAGCCACATGCTCACCGGTTTGCCACATGATGTAGGCCTATGGACTGAACAAGAAACCACCAAAAATTTTAACCAGTCATCGTTCTCACAACACTGAGGACCAGTCATTCGAAATGACTTCTCCATGCATTTTATGCATTGGTAAAAGCACTATGATGAAAAGTGTGATATGTTTTCAGGTATCTCCTATACTAATAGAGCCACATGCTCACCGGTTTGCCACATGATGTAGGCCTATGGACTGAACAAGAAACCACCAAAAATTTTAACCAGTCATCGTTCTCACAACACTGAGGACCAGTCATTCGAAATGACTTCTCCATGCATTTTATGCATTGGTAAAAGCACTATGATGAAAAGTGTGATATGTTTTCAGGTATCTCCTATACTAATAGAGCCACATGCTCACCGGTTTGCCACATGATGTAGGCCTATGGACTGAACAAGAAACCACCAAAAATTTTAACCAGTCATCGTTCTCACAACACTGAGGACCAGTCATTCGAAATGACTTCTCCATGCATTTTATGCATTGGTAAAAGCACTATGATGAAAAGTGTGATATGTTTTCAGGTATCTCCTATACTAATAGAGCCACATGCTCACCGGTTTGCCACATGATGTAGGCCTATGGACTGAACAAGAAACCACCAAAAATTTTAACCAGTCATCGTTCTCACAACACTGAGGACCAGTCATTCGAAATGACTTCTCCATGCATTTTATGCATTGGTAAAAGCACTATGATGAAAAGTGTGATATGTTTTCAGGTATCTCCTATACTAATAGAGCCACATGCTCACCGGTTTGCCACATGATGTAGGCCTATGGACTGAACAAGAAACCACCAAAAATTTTAACCAGTCATCGTTCTCACAACACTGAGGACCAGTCATTCGAAATGACTTCTCCATGCATTTTATGCATTGGTAAAAGCACTATGATGAAAAGTGTGATATGTTTTCAGGTATCTCCTATACTAATAGAGCCACATGCTCACCGGTTTGCCACATGATGTAGGCCTATGGACTGAACAAGAAACCACCAAAAATTTTAACCAGTCATCGTTCTCACAACACTGAGGACCAGTCATTCGAAATGACTTCTCCATGCATTTTATGCATTGGTAAAAGCACTATGATGAAAAGTGTGATATGTTTTCAGGTATCTCCTATACTAATAGAGCCACATGCTCACCGGTTTGCCACATGATGTAGGCCTATGGACTGAACAAGAAACCACCAAAAATTTTAACCAGTCATCGTTCTCACAACACTGAGGACCAGTCATTCGAAATGACTTCTCCATGCATTTTATGCATTGGTAAAAGCACTATGATGAAAAGTGTGATATGTTTTCAGGTATCTCCTATACTAATAGAGCCACATGCTCACCGGTTTGCCACATGATGTAGGCCTATGGACTGAACAAGAAACCACCAAAAATTTTAACCAGTCATCGTTCTCACAACACTGAGGACCAGTCATTCGAAATGACTTCTCCATGCATTTTATGCATTGGTAAAAGCACTATGATGAAAAGTGTGATATGTTTTCAGGTATCTCCTATACTAATAGAGCCACATGCTCACCGGTTTGCCACATGATGTAGGCCTATGGACTGAACAAGAAACCACCAAAAATTTTAACCAGTCATCGTTCTCACAACACTGAGGACCAGTCATTCGAAATGACTTCTCCATGCATTTTATGCATTGGTAAAAGCACTATGATGAAAAGTGTGATATGTTTTCAGGTATCTCCTATACTAATAGAGCCACATGCTCACCGGTTTGCCACATGATGTAGGCCTATGGACTGAACAAGAAACCACCAAAAATTTTAACCAGTCATCGTTCTCACAACACTGAGGACCAGTCATTCGAAATGACTTCTCCATGCATTTTATGCATTGGTAAAAGCACTATGATGAAAAGTGTGATATGTTTTCAGGTATCTCCTATACTAATAGAGCCACATGCTCACCGGTTTGCCACATGATGTAGGCCTATGGACTGAACAAGAAACCACCAAAAATTTTAACCAGTCATCGTTCTCACAACACTGAGGACCAGTCATTCGAAATGACTTCTCCATGCATTTTATGCATTGGTAAAAGCACTATGATGAAAAGTGTGATATGTTTTCAGGTATCTCCTATACTAATAGAGCCACATGCTCACCGGTTTGCCACATGATGTAGGCCTATGGACTGAACAAGAAACCACCAAAAATTTTAACCAGTCATCGTTCTCACAACACTGAGGACCAGTCATTCGAAATGACTTCTCCATGCATTTTATGCATTGGTAAAAGCACTATGATGAAAAGTGTGATATGTTTTCAGGTATCTCCTATACTAATAGAGCCACATGCTCACCGGTTTGCCACATGATGTAGGCCTATGGACTGAACAAGAAACCACCAAAAATTTTAACCAGTCATCGTTCTCACAACACTGAGGACCAGTCATTCGAAATGACTTCTCCATGCATTTTATGCATTGGTAAAAGCACTATGATGAAAAGTGTGATATGTTTTCAGGTATCTCCTATACTAATAGAGCCACATGCTCACCGGTTTGCCACATGATGTAGGCCTATGGACTGAACAAGAAACCACCAAAAATTTTAACCAGTCATCGTTCTCACAACACTGAGGACCAGTCATTCGAAATGACTTCTCCATGCATTTTATGCATTGGTAAAAGCACTATGATGAAAAGTGTGATATGTTTTCAGGTATCTCCTATACTAATAGAGCCACATGCTCACCGGTTTGCCACATGATGTAGGCCTATGGACTGAACAAGAAACCACCAAAAATTTTAACCAGTCATCGTTCTCACAACACTGAGGACCAGTCATTCGAAATGACTTCTCCATGCATTTTATGCATTGGTAAAAGCACTATGATGAAAAGTGTGATATGTTTTCAGGTATCTCCTATACTAATAGAGCCACATGCTCACCGGTTTGCCACATGATGTAGGCCTATGGACTGAACAAGAAACCACCAAAAATTTTAACCAGTCATCGTTCTCACAACACTGAGGACCAGTCATTCGAAATGACTTCTCCATGCATTTTATGCATTGGTAAAAGCACTATGATGAAAAGTGTGATATGTTTTCAGGTATTTCCTATACTAATAGAGCCACATGCTCACCGGTTTGCCACATGATGTAGGCCTATGGACTGAACAAGAAACCACCAAAAATTTTAACCAGTCATCGTTCTCACAACACTGAGGACCAGTCATTCGAAATGACTTCTCCATGCATTTTATGCATTGGTAAAAGCACTATGATGAAAAGTGTGATATGTTTTCAGGTATCTCCTATACTAATAGAGCCACATGCTCACCGGTTTGCCACATGATGTAGGCCTATGGACTGAACAAGAAACCACCAAAAATTTTAACCAGTCATCGTTCTCACAACACTGAGGACCAGTCATTCGAAATGACTTCTCCATGCATTTTATGCATTGGTAAAAGCACTATGATGAAAAGTGTGATATGTTTTCAGGTATCTCCTATACTAATAGAGCCACATGCTCACCGGTTTGCCACATGATGTAGGCCTATGGACTGAACAAGAAACCACCAAAAATTTTAACCAGTCATCGTTCTCACAACACTGAGGACCAGTCATTCGAAATGACTTCTCCATGCATTTTATGCATTGGTAAAAGCACTATGATGAAAAGTGTGATATGTTTTCAGGTATCTCCTATACTAATAGAGCCACATGCTCACCGGTTTGCCACATGATGTAGGCCTATGGACTGAACAAGAAACCACCAAAAATTTTAACCAGTCATCGTTCTCACAACACTGAGGACCAGTCATTCGAAATGACTTCTCCATGCATTTTATGCATTGGTAAAAGCACTATGATGAAAAGTGTGATATGTTTTCAGGTATCTCCTATACTAATAGAGCCACATGCTCACCGGTTTGCCACATGATGTAGGCCTATGGACTGAACAAGAAACCACCAAAAATTTTAACCAGTCATCGTTCTCACAACACTGAGGACCAGTCATTCGAAATGACTTCTCCATGCATTTTATGCATTGGTAAAAGCACTATGATGAAAAGTGTGATATGTTTTCAGGTATCTCCTATACTAATAGAGCCACATGCTCACCGGTTTGCCACATGATGTAGGCCTATGGACTGAACAAGAAACCACCAAAAATTTTAACCAGTCATCGTTCTCACAACACTGAGGACCAGTCATTCGAAATGACTTCTCCATGCATTTTATGCATTGGTAAAAGCACTATGATGAAAAGTGTGATATGTTTTCAGGTATCTCCTATACTAATAGAGCCACATGCTCACCGGTTTGCCACATGATGTAGGCCTATGGACTGAACAAGAAACCACCAAAAATTTTAACCAGTCATCGTTCTCACAACACTGAGGACCAGTCATTCGAAATGACTTCTCCATGCATTTTATGCATTGGTAAAAGCACTATGATGAAAAGTGTGATATGTTTTCAGGTATCTCCTATACTAATAGAGCCACATGCTCACCGGTTTGCCACATGATGTAGGCCTATGGACTGAACAAGAAACCACCAAAAATTTTAACCAGTCATCGTTCTCACAACACTGAGGACCAGTCATTCGAAATGACTTCTCCATGCATTTTATGCATTGGTAAAAGCACTATGATGAAAAGTGTGATATGTTTTCAGGTATCTCCTATACTAATAGAGCCACATGCTCACCGGTTTGCCACATGATGTAGGCCTATGGACTGAACAAGAAACCACCAAAAATTTTAACCAGTCATCGTTCTCACAACACTGAGGACCAGTCATTCGAAATGACTTCTCCATGCATTTTATGCATTGGTAAAAGCACTATGATGAAAAGTGTGATATGTTTTCAGGTATCTCCTATACTAATAGAGCCACATGCTCACCGGTTTGCCACATGATGTAGGCCTATGGACTGAACAAGAAACCACCAAAAATTTTAACCAGTCATCGTTCTCACAACACTGAGGACCAGTCATTCGAAATGACTTCTCCATGCATTTTATGCATTGGTAAAAGCACTATGATGAAAAGTGTGATATGTTTTCAGGTATCTCCTATACTAATAGAGCCACATGCTCACCGGTTTGCCACATGATGTAGGCCTATGGACTGAACAAGAAACCACCAAAAATTTTAACCAGTCATCGTTCTCACAACACTGAGGACCAGTCATTCGAAATGACTTCTCCATGCATTTTATGCATTGGTAAAAGCACTATGATGAAAAGTGTGATATGTTTTCAGGTATCTCCTATACTAATAGAGCCACATGCTCACCGGTTTGCCACATGATGTAGGCCTATGGACTGAACAAGAAACCACCAAAAATTTTAACCAGTCATCGTTCTCACAACACTGAGGACCAGTCATTCGAAATGACTTCTCCATGCATTTTATGCATTGGTAAAAGCACTATGATGAAAAGTGTGATATGTTTTCAGGTATCTCCTATACTAATAGAGCCACATGCTCACCGGTTTGCCACATGATGTAGGCCTATGGACTGAACCAAGAAACCACCAAAAATTTTAACCAGTCATCGTTCTCACAACACTGAGGACCAGTCATTCGAAATGACTTCTCCATGCATTTTATGCATTGGTAAAAGCACTATGATGAAAAGTGTGATATGTTTTCAGGTATCTCCTATACTAATAGAGCCACATGCTCACCGGTTTGCCACATGATGTAGGCCTATGGACTGAACAAGAAACCACCAAAAATTTTAACCAGTCATCGTTCTCACAACACTGAGGACCAGTCATTCGAAATGACTTCTCCATGCATTTTATGCATTGGTAAAAGCACTATGATGAAAAGTGTGATATGTTTTCAGGTATCTCCTATACTAATAGAGCCACATGCTCACCGGTTTGCCACATGATGTAGGCCTATGGACTGAACAAGAAACCACCAAAAATTTTAACCAGTCATCGTTCTCACAACACTGAGGACCAGTCATTCGAAATGACTTCTCCATGCATTTTATGCATTGGTAAAAGCACTATGATGAAAAGTGTGATATGTTTTCAGGTATCTCCTATACTAATAGAGCCACATGCTCACCGGTTTGCCACATGATGTAGGCCTATGGACTGAACAAGAAACCACCAAAAATTTTAACCAGTCATCGTTCTCACAACACTGAGGACCAGTCATTCGAAATGACTTCTCCATGCATTTTATGCATTGGTAAAAGCACTATGATGAAAAGTGTGATATGTTTTCAGGTATCTCCTATACTAATAGAGCCACATGCTCACCGGTTTGCCACATGATGTAGGCCTATGGACTGAACAAGAAACCACCAAAAATTTTAACCAGTCATCGTTCTCACAACACTGAGGACCAGTCATTCGAAATGACTTCTCCATGCATTTTATGCATTGGTAAAAGCACTATGATGAAAAGTGTGATATGTTTTCAGGTATCTCCTATACTAATAGAGCCACATGCTCACCGGTTTGCCACATGATGTAGGCCTATGGACTGAACAAGAAACCACCAAAAATTTTAACCAGTCATCGTTCTCACAACACTGAGGACCAGTCATTCGAAATGACTTCTCCATGCATTTTATGCATTGGTAAAAGCACTATGATGAAAAGTGTGATATGTTTTCAGGTATCTCCTATACTAATAGAGCCACATGCTCACCGGTTTGCCACATGATGTAGGCCTATGGACTGAACAAGAAACCACCAAAAATTTTAACCAGTCATCGTTCTCACAACACTGAGGACCAGTCATTCGAAATGACTTCTCCATGCATTTTATGCATTGGTAAAAGCACTATGATGAAAAGTGTGATATGTTTTCAGGTATCTCCTATACTAATAGAGCCACATGCTCACCGGTTTGCCACATGATGTAGGCCTATGGACTGAACAAGAAACCACCAAAAATTTTAACCAGTCATCGTTCTCACAACACTGAGGACCAGTCATTCGAAATGACTTCTCCATGCATTTTATGCATTGGTAAAAGCACTATGATGAAAAGTGTGATATGTTTTCAGGTATCTCCTATACTAATAGAGCCACATGCTCACCGGTTTGCCACATGATGTAGGCCTATGGACTGAACAAGAAACCACCAAAAATTTTAACCAGTCATCGTTCTCACAACACTGAGGACCAGTCATTCGAAATGACTTCTCCATGCATTTTATGCATTGGTAAAAGCACTATGATGAAAAGTGTGATATGTTTTCAGGTATCTCCTATACTAATAGAGCCACATGCTCACCGGTTTGCCACATGATGTAGGCCTATGGACTGAACAAGAAACCACCAAAAATTTTAACCAGTCATCGTTCTCACAACACTGAGGACCAGTCATTCGAAATGACTTCTCCATGCATTTTATGCATTGGTAAAAGCACTATGATGAAAAGTGTGATATGTTTTCAGGTATCTCCTATACTAATAGAGCCACATGCTCACCGGTTTGCCACATGATGTAGGCCTATGGACTGAACAAGAAACCACCAAAAATTTTAACCAGTCATCGTTCTCACAACACTGAGGACCAGTCATTCGAAATGACTTCTCCATGCATTTTATGCATTGGTAAAAGCACTATGATGAAAAGTGTGATATGTTTTCAGGTATCTCCTATACTAATAGAGCCACATGCTCACCGGTTTGCCACATGATGTAGGCCTATGGACTGAACAAGAAACCACCAAAAATTTTAACCAGTCATCGTTCTCACAACACTGAGGACCAGTCATTCGAAATGACTTCTCCATGCATTTTATGCATTGGTAAAAGCACTATGATGAAAAGTGTGATATGTTTTCAGGTATCTCCTATACTAATAGAGCCACATGCTCACCGGTTTGCCACATGATGTAGGCCTATGGACTGAACAAGAAACCACCAAAAATTTTAACCAGTCATCGTTCTCACAACACTGAGGACCAGTCATTCGAAATGACTTCTCCATGCATTTTATGCATTGGTAAAAGCACTATGATGAAAAGTGTGATATGTTTTCAGGTATCTCCTATACTAATAGAGCCACATGCTCACCGGTTTGCCACATGATGTAGGCCTATGGACTGAACAAGAAACCACCAAAAATTTTAACCAGTCATCGTTCTCACAACACTGAGGACCAGTCATTCGAAATGACTTCTCCATGCATTTTATGCATTGGTAAAAGCACTATGATGAAAAGTGTGATATGTTTTCAGGTATCTCCTATACTAATAGAGCCACATGCTCACCGGTTTGCCACATGATGTAGGCCTATGGACTGAACAAGAAACCACCAAAAATTTTAACCAGTCATCGTTCTCACAACACTGAGGACCAGTCATTCGAAATGACTTCTCCATGCATTTTATGCATTGGTAAAAGCACTATGATGAAAAGTGTGATATGTTTTCAGGTATCTCCTATACTAATAGAGCCACATGCTCACCGGTTTGCCACATGATGTAGGCCTATGGACTGAACAAGAAACCACCAAAAATTTTAACCAGTCATCGTTCTCACAACACTGAGGACCAGTCATTCGAAATGACTTCTCCATGCATTTTATGCATTGGTAAAAGCACTATGATGAAAAGTGTGATATGTTTTCAGGTATCTCCTATACTAATAGAGCCACATGCTCACCGGTTTGCCACATGATGTAGGCCTATGGACTGAACAAGAAACCACCAAAAATTTTAACCAGTCATCGTTCTCACAACACTGAGGACCAGTCATTCGAAATGACTTCTCCATGCATTTTATGCATTGGTAAAAGCACTATGATGAAAAGTGTGATATGTTTTCAGGTATCTCCTATACTAATAGAGCCACATGCTCACCGGTTTGCCACATGATGTAGGCCTATGGACTGAACAAGAAACCACCAAAAATTTTAACCAGTCATCGTTCTCACAACACTGAGGACCAGTCATTCGAAATGACTTCTCCATGCATTTTATGCATTGGTAAAAGCACTATGATGAAAAGTGTGATATGTTTTCAGGTATCTCCTATACTAATAGAGCCACATGCTCACCGGTTTGCCACATGATGTAGGCCTATGGACTGAACAAGAAACCACCAAAAATTTTAACCAGTCATCGTTCTCACAACACTGAGGACCAGTCATTCGAAATGACTTCTCCATGCATTTTATGCATTGGTAAAAGCACTATGATGAAAAGTGTGATATGTTTTCAGGTATCTCCTATACTAATAGAGCCACATGCTCACCGGTTTGCCACATGATGTAGGCCTATGGACTGAACAAGAAACCACCAAAAATTTTAACCAGTCATCGTTCTCACAACACTGAGGACCAGTCATTCGAAATGACTTCTCCATGCATTTTATGCATTGGTAAAAGCACTATGATGAAAAGTGTGATATGTTTTCAGGTATCTCCTATACTAATAGAGCCACATGCTCACCGGTTTGCCACATGATGTAGGCCTATGGACTGAACAAGAAACCACCAAAAATTTTAACCAGTCATCGTTCTCACAACACTGAGGACCAGTCATTCGAAATGACTTCTCCATGCATTTTATGCATTGGTAAAAGCACTATGATGAAAAGTGTGATATGTTTTCAGGTATCTCCTATACTAATAGAGCCACATGCTCACCGGTTTGCCACATGATGTAGGCCTATGGACTGAACAAGAAACCACCAAAAATTTTAACCAGTCATCGTTCTCACAACACTGAGGACCAGTCATTCGAAATGACTTCTCCATGCATTTTATGCATTGGTAAAAGCACTATGATGAAAAGTGTGATATGTTTTCAGGTATCTCCTATACTAATAGAGCCACATGCTCACCGGTTTGCCACATGATGTAGGCCTATGGACTGAACAAGAAACCACCAAAAATTTTAACCAGTCATCGTTCTCACAACACTGAGGACCAGTCATTCGAAATGACTTCTCCATGCATTTTATGCATTGGTAAAAGCACTATGATGAAAAGTGTGATATGTTTTCAGGTATCTCCTATACTAATAGAGCCACATGCTCACCGGTTTGCCACATGATGTAGGCCTATGGACTGAACAAGAAACCACCAAAAATTTTAACCAGTCATCGTTCTCACAACACTGAGGACCAGTCATTCGAAATGACTTCTCCATGCATTTTATGCATTGGTAAAAGCACTATGATGAAAAGTGTGATATGTTTTCAGGTATCTCCTATACTAATAGAGCCACATGCTCACCGTTTGCCACATGATGTAGTCATTTCGAATGACTGGTCCTCAGTGTTGTGAGAACGATGAGTGGTTAAAATTTTTGGTGGTTTCTTGTTCAGTCCATAGGCCTACATCATGTGGCAAACTGGTGAGCATGTGGCTCTATTAGTATAGGAGATACCTGAAAACATATCACACTTTTCATCATAGTGCTTTTACCAATGCATAAAATGCATGGAGAAGTCATTTCGAATGACTGGTCCTCAGTGTTGTGAGAACGATGACTGGTTAAAATTTTTGGTGGTTTCTTGTTCAGTCCATAGGCCTACATCATGTGGCAAACCGGTGAGCATGTGGCTCTATTAGTAAAGGAGATACCTGAAAACATATAACACTTTTCATCATAGTGCTTTTACCAATGCATAAAATGCATGGAGAAGTCATTTCGAATGACTGGTCCTCAGTGTTGTGAGAACGATGACTGGTTAAAATTTTTGGTGGTTTCTTGTTCAGTCCATAGGCCTACATCATGTGGCAAACCGGTGAGCATGTGGCTCTATTAGTATAGGAGATACCTGAAAACATATAACACTTTTCATCATAGTGCTTTTACCAATGCATAAAATGCATGGAGAAGTCATTTCGAATGACTGGTCCTCAGTGTTGTGAGAACGATGACTAGGTTAAAATTTTTGGTGGTTTCTTGTTCAGTCCATAGGCCTACATCATGTGGCAAACCGGTGAGCATGTGGCTCTATTAGTATAGGAGATACCTGAAAACATATCACACTTTTCATCATAGTGCTTTTACCAATGCATAAAATGCATGGAGAAGTCATTTCGAATGACTGGTCCTCAGTGTTGTGAGAACGATGACTGGTTAAAATTTTTGGTGGTTTCTTGTTCAGTCCATAGGCCTACATCATGTGGCAAACCGGTGAGCATGTGGCTCTATTAGTATAGGAGATACCTGAAAACATATCACACTTTTCATCATAGTGCTTTTACCAATGCATAAAATGCATGGAGAAGTCATTTCGAATGACTGGTCCTCAGTGTTGTGAGAACGATGACTGGTTAAAATTTTTGGTGGTTTCTTGTTCAGTCCATAGGCCTACATCATGTGGCAAACCGGTGAGCATGTGGCTCTATTAGTATAGGAGATACCTGAAAACATATCACACTTTTCATCATAGTGCTTTTACCAATGCATAAAATGCATGGAGAAGTCATTTCGAATG
Source organism: Ranitomeya imitator (assembly GCF_032444005.1). NCBI lineage: Eukaryota > Metazoa > Chordata > Amphibia > Anura > Dendrobatidae > Ranitomeya > Ranitomeya imitator. The sequence continues at coordinate 48,554 of NW_027194673.1, forward strand.
ACTGGTCCTCAGTGTTGTGAGAACGATGACTGGTTAAAATTTTTGGTGGTTTCTTGTTCAGTCCATAGGCCTACATCATGTGGCAAACCGGTGAGCATGTGGCTCTATTAGTATAGGAGATACCTGAAAACATATCACACTTTTCATCATAGTGCTTTTACCAATGCATAAAATGCATGGAGAAGTCATTTCGAATGACTGGTCCTCAGTGTTGTGAGAACGATGACTGGTTAAAATTTTTGGTGGTTTCTTGTTCAGTCCATAGGCCTACATCATGTGGCAAACCGAGTGAGCATGTGGCTCTATTAGTATAGGAGATACCTGAAAACATATCACACTTTTCATCATAGTGCTTTTACCAATGCATAAAATGCATGGAGAAGTCATTTCGAATGACTGGTCCTCAGTGTTGTGAGAACGATGACTGGTTAAAATTTTTGGTGGTTTCTTGTTCAGTCCATAGGCCTACATCATGTGGCAAACCGGTGAGCATGTGGCTCTATTAGTATAGGAGATACCTGAAAACATATCACACTTTTCATCATAGTGCTTTTACCAATGCATAAAATGCATGGAGAAGTCATTTCGAATGACTGGTCCTCAGTGTTGTGAGAACGATGACTGGTTAAAATTTTTGGTGGTTTCTTGTTCAGTCCATAGGCCTACATCATGTGGCAAACCGGTGAGCATGTGGCTCTATTAGTATAGGAGATACCTGAAAACATATCACACTTTTCATCATAGTGCTTTTACCAATGCATAAAATGCATGGAGAAGTCATTTCGAATGACTGGTCCTCAGTGTTGTGAGAACAATGACTGGTTAAAATTTTTGGTGGTTTCTTGTTCAGTCCATAGGCCTACATCATGTGGCAAACCGGTGAGCATGTGGCTCTATTAGTATAGGAGATACCTGAAAACATATCACACTTTTCATCATAGTGCTTTTACCAATGCATAAAATGCATGGAGAAGTCATTTCGAATGACTGGTCCTCAGTGTTGTGAGAACGATGACTGGTTAAAATTTTTGGTGGTTTCTTGTTCAGTCCATAGGCCTACATCATGTGGCAAACCGGTGAGCATGTGGCTCTATTAGTATAGGAGATACCTGAAAACATATCACACTTTTCATCATAGTGCTTTTACCAATGCATAAAATGCATGCAGAAGTCATTTCGAATGACTGGTCCTCAGTGTTGTGAGAACGATGACTGGTTAAAATTTTTGGTGGTTTCTTGTTCAGTCCATAGGCCTACATCATGTGGCAAACCGGTGAGCATGTGGCTCTATTAGTATAGGAGATACCTGAAAACATATCACACTTTTCATCATAGTGCTTTTACCAATGCATAAAATGCATGGAGAAGTCATTTCGAATGACTGGTCCTCAGTGTTGTGAGAACGATGACTGGTTAAAATTTTTGGTGGTTTCTTGTTCAGTCCATAGGCCTACATCATGTGGCAAACCGGTGAGCATGTGGCTCTATTAGTATAGGAGATACCTGAAAACATATCACACTTTTCATCATAGTGCTTTTACCAATGCATAAAATGCATGGAGAAGTCATTTCGAATGACTGGTCCTCAGTGTTGTGAGAACGATGACTGGTTAAAATTTTTGGTGGTTTCTTGTTCAGTCCATAGGCCTACATCATGTGGCAAACCGGTGAGCATGTGGCTCTATTAGTATAGGAGATACCTGAAAACATATCACACTTTTCATCATAGTGCTTTTACCAATGCATAAAATGCATGGAGAAGTCATTTCGAATGACTGGTCCTCAGTGTTGTGAGAACGATGACTGGTTAAAATTTTTGGTGGTTTCTTGTTCAGTCCATAGGCCTACATCATGTGGCAAACCGGTGAGCATGTGGCTCTATTAGTATAGGAGATACCTGAAAACATATCACACTTTTCATCATAGTGCTTTTACCAATGCATAAAATGCATGGAGAAGTCATTTCGAATGACTGGTCCTCAGTGTTGTGAGAACGATGACTGGTTAAAATTTTTGGTGGTTTCTTGTTCAGTCCATAGGCCTACATCATGTGGCAAACCGGTGAGCATGTGGCTCTATTAGTATAGGAGATACCTGAAAACATATCACACTTTTCATCATAGTGCTTTTACCAATGCATAAAATGCATGGAGAAGTCATTTCAAATGACTGGTCCTCAGTGTTGTGAGAACGATGACTGGTTAAAATTTTTGGTGATTTCTTGTTCAGTCCATAGGCCTACATCATGTGGCAAACCGGTGAGCATGTGGCTCTATTAGTATAGGAGATACCTGAAAACATATCACACTTTTCATCATAGTGCTTTTACCAATGCATAAAATGCATGGAGAAGTCATTTCGAATGACTGGTCCTCAGTGTTGTGAGAACGATGACTGGTTAAAATTTTTGGTGGTTTCTTGTTCAGTCCATAGGCCTACATCATGTGGCAAACCGGTGAGCATGTGGCTCTATTAGTATAGGAGATACCTGAAAACATATCACACTTTTCATCATAGTGCTTTTACCAATGCATAAAATGCATGGAGAAGTCATTTCGAATGACTGGTCCTCAGTGTTGTGAGAACGATGACTGGTTAAAATTTTTGGTGGTTTCTTGTTCAGTCCATAGGCCTACATCATGTGGCAAACCGGTGAGCATGTGGCTCTATTAGTATAGGAGATACCTGAAAACATATCACACTTTTCATCATAGTGCTTTTACCAATGCATAAAATGCATGGAGAAGTCATTTCGAATGACTGGTCCTCAGTGTTGTGAGAACGATGACTGGTTAAAATTTTTGGTGGTTTCTTGTTCAGTTCATAGGCCTACATCATGTGGCAAACCGGTGAGCATGTGGCTCTATTAGTATAGGAGATACCTGAAAACATATCACACTTTTCATCATAGTGCTTTTACCAATGCATAAAATGCATGGAGAAGTCATTTCGAATGACTGGTCCTCAGTGTTGTGAGAACGATGACTGGTTAAAATTTTTGGTGGTTTCTTGTTCAGTCCATAGGCCTACATCATGTGGCAAACCGGTGAGCATGTGGCTCTATTAGTATAGGAGATACCTGAAAACATATCACACTTTTCATCATAGTGCTTTTACCAATGCATAAAATGCATGGAGAAGTCATTTCGAATGACTGGTCCTCAGTGTTGTGAGAACGATGACTGGTTAAAATTTTTGGTGGTTTCTTGTTCAGTCCATAGGCCTACATCATGTGTCAAACCGGTGAGCATGTGGCTCTATTAGTATAGGAGATACCTGAAAACATATCACACTTTTCATCATAGTGCTTTTACCAATGCATAAAATGCATGGAGAAGTCATTTCGAATGACTGGTCCTCAGTGTTGTGAGAACGATGACTGGTTAAAATTTTGGTGGTTTCTTGTTCAGTCCATAGGCCTACATCATGTGGCAAACCGGTGAGCATGTGGCTCTATTAGTATAGGAGATACCTGAAAACATATCACACTTTTCATCATAGTGCTTTTACCAATGCATAAAATGCATGGAGAAGTCATTTCGAATGACTGGTCCTCAGTGTTGTGAGAACGATGACTGGTTAAAATTTTTGGTGGTTTCTTGTTCAGTCCATAGGCCTACATCATGTGGCAAACCGGTGAGCATGTGGCTCTATTAGTATAGGAGATACCTGAAAACATATCACACTTTTCATCATAGTGCTTTTACCAATGCATAAAATGCATGGAGAAGTCATTTCGAATGACTGGTCCTCAGTGTTGTGAGAACGATGACTGGTTAAAATTTTTGGTGGTTTCTTGTTCAGTCCATAGGCCTACATCATGTGGCAAACCGGTGAGCATGTGGCTCTATTAGTATAGGAGATACCTGAAAACATATCACACTTTTCATCATAGTGCTTTTACCAATGCATAAAATGCATGGAGAAGTCATTTCGAATGACTGGTCCTCAGTGTTGTGAGAACGATGACTGGTTAAAATTTTTGGTGGTTTCTTGTTCAGTCCATAGGCCTACATCATGTGGCAAACCGGTGAGCATGTGGCTCTATTAGTATAGGAGATACCTGAAAACATATCACACTTTTCATCATAGTGCTTTTACCAATGCATAAAATGCATGGAGAAGTCATTTCGAATGACTGGTCCTCAGTGTTGTGAGAACGATGACTGGTTAAAATTTTTGGTGGTTTCTTGTTCAGTCCATAGGCCTACATCATGTGGCAAACCGGTGAGCATGTGGCTCTATTAGTATAGGAGATACCTGAAAACATATCACACTTTTCATCATAGTGCTTTTACCAATGCATAAAATGCATGGAGAAGTCATTTCGAATGACTGGTCCTCAGTGTTGTGAGAACGATGACTGGTTAAAATTTTTGGTGGTTTCTTGTTCAGTCCATAGGCCTACATCATGTGGCAAACCGGTGAGCATGTGGCTCTATTAGTATAGGAGATACCTGAAAACATATCACACTTTTCATCATAGTGCTTTTACCAATGCATAAAATGCATGGAGAAGTCATTTCGAATGACTGGTCCTCAGTGTTGTGAGAACGATGACTGGTTAAAATTTTTGGTGGTTTCTTGTTCAGTCCATAGGCCTACATCATGTGGCAAACCGGTGAGCATGTGGCTCTATTAGTATAGGAGATACCTGAAAACATATCACACTTTTCATCATAGTGCTTTTACCAATGCATAAAATGCATGGAGAAGTCATTTCGAATGACTGGTCCTCAGTGTTGTGAGAACGATGACTGGTTAAAATTTTTGGTGGTTTCTTGTTCAGTCCATAGGCCTACATCATGTGGCAAACCGGTGAGCATGTGGCTCTATTAGTATAGGAGATACCTGAAAACATATCACACTTTTCATCATAGTGCTTTTACCAATGCATAAAATGCATGGAGAAGTCATTTCGAATGACTGGTCCTCAGTGTTGTGAGAACGATGACTGGTTAAAATTTTTGGTGGTTTCTTGTTCAGTCCATAGGCCTACATCATGTGGCAAACCGGTGAGCATGTGGCTCTATTAGTATAGGAGATACCTGAAAACATATCACACTTTTCATCATAGTGCTTTTACCAATGCATAAAATGCATGGAGAAGTCATTTCGAATGACTGGTCCTCAGTGTTGTGAGAACGATGACTGGTTAAAATTTTTGGTGGTTTCTTGTTCAGTCCATAGGCCTACATCATGTGGCAAACCGGTGAGCATGTGGCTCTATTAGTATAGGAGATACCTGAAAACATATCACACTTTTCATCATAGTGCTTTTACCAATGCATAAAATGCATGGAGAAGTCATTTCGAATGACTGGTCCTCAGTGTTGTGAGAACGATGACTGGTTAAAATTTTTGGTGGTTTCTTGTTCAGTCCATAGGCCTACATCATGTGGCAAACCGGTGAGCATGTGGCTCTATTAGTATAGGAGATACCTGAAAACATATCACACTTTTCATCATAGTGCTTTTACCAATGCATAAAATGCATGGAGAAGTCATTTCGAATGACTGGTCCTCAGTGTTGTGAGAACGATGACTGGTTAAAATTTTTGGTGGTTTCTTGTTCAGTCCATAGGCCTACATCATGTGGCAAACCGGTGAGCATGTGGCTCTATTAGTATAGGAGATACCTGAAAACATATCACACTTTTCATCATAGTGCTTTTACCAATGCATAAAATGCATGGAGAAGTCATTTCGAATGACTGGTCCTCAGTGTTGTGAGAACGATGACTGGTTAAAATTTTTGGTGGTTTCTTGTTCAGTCCATAGGCCTACATCATGTGGCAAACCGGTGAGCATGTGGCTCTATTAGTATAGGAGATACCTGAAAACATATCACACTTTTCATCATAGTGCTTTTACCAATGCATAAAATGCATGGAGAAGTCATTTCGAATGACTGGTCCTCAGTGTTGTGAGAACGATGACTGGTTAAAATTTTTGGTGGTTTCTTGTTCAGTCCATAGGCCTACATCATGTGGCAAACCGGTGAGCATGTGGCTCTATTAGTATAGGAGATACCTGAAAACATATCACACTTTTCATCATAGTGCTTTTACCAATGCATAAAATGCATGGAGAAGTCATTTCGAATGACTGGTCCTCAGTGTTGTGAGAACGATGACTGGTTAAAATTTTTGGTGGTTTCTTGTTCAGTCCATAGGCCTACATCATGTGGCAAACCGGTGAGCATGTGGCTCTATTAGTATAGGAGATACCTGAAAACATATCACACTTTTCATCATAGTGCTTTTACCAATGCATAAAATGCATGGAGAAGTCATTTCGAATGACTGGTCCTCAGTGTTGTGAGAACGATGACTGGTTAAAATTTTTGGTGGTTTCTTGTTCAGTCCATAGGCCTACATCATGTGGCAAACCGGTGAGCATGTGGCTCTATTAGTATAGGAGATACCTGAAAACATATCACACTTTTCATCATAGTGCTTTTACCAATGCATAAAATGCATGGAGAAGTCATTTCGAATGACTGGTCCTCAGTGTTGTGAGAACGATGACTGGTTAAAATTTTTGGTGGTTTCTTGTTCAGTCCATAGGCCTACATCATGTGGCAAACCGGTGAGCATGTGGCTCTATTAGTATAGGAGATACCTGAAAACATATCACACTTTTCATCATAGTGCTTTTACCAATGCATAAAATGCATGGAGAAGTCATTTCGAATGACTGGTCCTCAGTGTTGTGAGAACGATGACTGGTTAAAATTTTTGGTGGTTTCTTGTTCAGTCCATAGGCCTACATCATGTGGCAAACCGGTGAGCATGTGGCTCTATTAGTATAGGAGATACCTGAAAACATATCACACTTTTCATCATAGTGCTTTTACCAATGCATAAAATGCATGGAGAAGTCATTTCGAATGACTGGTCCTCAGTGTTGTGAGAACGATGACTGGTTAAAATTTTTGGTGGTTTCTTGTTCAGTCCATAGGCCTACATCATGTGGCAAACCGGTGAGCATGTGGCTCTATTAGTATAGGAGATACCTGAAAACATATCACACTTTTCATCATAGTGCTTTTACCAATGCATAAAATGCATGGAGAAGTCATTTCGAATGACTGGTCCTCAGTGTTGTGAGAACGATGACTGGTTAAAATTTTTGGTGGTTTCTTGTTCAGTCCATAGGCCTACATCATGTGGCAAACCGGTGAGCATGTGGCTCTATTAGTATAGGAGATACCTGAAAACATATCACACTTTTCATCATAGTGCTTTTACCAATGCATAAAATGCATGGAGAAGTCATTTCGAATGACTGGTCCTCAGTGTTGTGAGAACGATGACTGGTTAAAATTTTTGGTGGTTTCTTGTTCAGTCCATAGGCCTACATCATGTGGCAAACCGGTGAGCATGTGGCTCTATTAGTATAGGAGATACCTGAAAACATATCACACTTTTCATCATAGTGCTTTTACCAATGCATAAAATGCATGGAGAAGTCATTTCGAATGACTGGTCCTCAGTGTTGTGAGAACGATGACTGGTTAAAATTTTTGGTGGTTTCTTGTTCAGTCCATAGGCCTACATCATGTGGCAAACCGGTGAGCATGTGGCTCTATTAGTATAGGAGATACCTGAAAACATATCACACTTTTCATCATAGTGCTTTTACCAATGCATAAAATGCATGGAGAAGTCATTTCGAATGACTGGTCCTCAGTGTTGTGAGAACGATGACTGGTTAAAATTTTTGGTGGTTTCTTGTTCAGTCCATAGGCCTACATCATGTGGCAAACCGGTGAGCATGTGGCTCTATTAGTATAGGAGATACCTGAAAACATATCACACTTTTCATCATAGTGCTTTTACCAATGCATAAAATGCATGGAGAAGTCATTTCGAATGACTGGTCCTCAGTGTTGTGAGAACGATGACTGGTTAAAATTTTTGGTGGTTTCTTGTTCAGTCCATAGGCCTACATCATGTGGCAAACCGGTGAGCATGTGGCTCTATTAGTATAGGAGATACCTGAAAACATATCACACTTTTCATCATAGTGCTTTTACCAATGCATAAAATGCATGGAGAAGTCATTTCGAATGACTGGTCCTCAGTGTTGTGAGAACGATGACTGGTTAAAATTTTTGGTGGTTTCTTGTTCAGTCCATAGGCCTACATCATGTGGCAAACCGGTGAGCATGTGGCTCTATTAGTATAGGAGATACCTGAAAACATATCACACTTTTCATCATAGTGCTTTTACCAATGCATAAAATGCATGGAGAAGTCATTTCGAATGACTGGTCCTCAGTGTTGTGAGAACGATGACTGGTTAAAATTTTTGGTGGTTTCTTGTTCAGTCCATAGGCCTACATCATGTGGCAAACCGGTGAGCATGTGGCTCTATTAGTATAGGAGATACCTGAAAACATATCACACTTTTCATCATAGTGCTTTTACCAATGCATAAAATGCATGGAGAAGTCATTTCGAATGACTGGTCCTCAGTGTTGTGAGAACGATGACTGGTTAAAATTTTTGGTGGTTTCTTGTTCAGTCCATAGGCCTACATCATGTGGCAAACCGGTGAGCATGTGGCTCTATTAGTATAGGAGATACCTGAAAACATATCACACTTTTCATCATAGTGCTTTTACCAATGCATAAAATGCATGGAGAAGTCATTTCGAATGACTGGTCCTCAGTGTTGTGAGAACGATGACTGGTTAAAATTTTTGGTGGTTTCTTGTTCAGTCCATAGGCCTACATCATGTGGCAAACCGGTGAGCATGTGGCTCTATTAGTATAGGAGATACCTGAAAACATATCACACTTTTCATCATAGTGCTTTTACCAATGCATAAAATGCATGGAGAAGTCATTTCGAATGACTGGTCCTCAGTGTTGTGAGAACGATGACTGGTTAAAATTTTTGGTGGTTTCTTGTTCAGTCCATAGGCCTACATCATGTGGCAAACCGGTGAGCATGTGGCTCTATTAGTATAGGAGATACCTGAAAACATATCACACTTTTCATCATAGTGCTTTTACCAATGCATAAAATGCATGGAGAAGTCATTTCGAATGACTGGTCCTCAGTGTTGTGAGAACGATGACTGGTTAAAATTTTTGGTGGTTTCTTGTTCAGTCCATAGGCCTACATCATGTGGCAAACCGGTGAGCATGTGGCTCTATTAGTATAGGAGATACCTGAAAACATATCACACTTTTCATCATAGTGCTTTTACCAATGCATAAAATGCATGGAGAAGTCATTTCGAATGACTGGTCCTCAGTGTTGTGAGAACGATGACTGGTTAAAATTTTTGGTGGTTTCTTGTTCAGTCCATAGGCCTACATCATGTGGCAAACCGGTGAGCATGTGGCTCTATTAGTATAGGAGATACCTGAAAACATATCACACTTTTCATCATAGTGCTTTTACCAATGCATAAAATGCATGGAGAAGTCATTTCGAATGACTGGTCCTCAGTGTTGTGAGAACGATGACTGGTTAAAATTTTTGGTGGTTTCTTGTTCAGTCCATAGGCCTACATCATGTGGCAAACCGGTGAGCATGTGGCTCTATTAGTATAGGAGATACCTGAAAACATATCACACTTTTCATCATAGTGCTTTTACCAATGCATAAAATGCATGGAGAAGTCATTTCGAATGACTGGTCCTCAGTGTTGTGAGAACGATGACTGGTTAAAATTTTTGGTGGTTTCTTGTTCAGTCCATAGGCCTACATCATGTGGCAAACCGGTGAGCATGTGGCTCTATTAGTATAGGAGATACCTGAAAACATATCACACTTTTCATCATAGTGCTTTTACCAATGCATAACTTTTCATCATAGTGCTTTTACCAATGCATAAAATGCATGGAGAAGTCATTTCGAATGACTGGTCCTCAGTGTTGTGAGAACGATGACTGGTTAAAATTTTTGGTGGTTTCTTGTTCAGTCCATAGGCCTACATCATGTGGCAAACCGGTGAGCATGTGGCTCTATTAGTATAGGAGATACCTGAAAACATATCACACTTTTCATCATAGTGCTTTTACCAATGCATAAAATGCATGGAGAAGTCATTTCGAATGACTGGTCCTCAGTGTTGTGAGAACGATGACTAGTTAAAATTTTTGGTGGTTTCTTGTTCAGTCCATAGGCCTACATCATGTGGCAAACCGGTGAGCATGTGGCTCTATTAGTATAGGAGATACCTGAAAACATATCACACTTTTCATCATAGTGCTTTTACCAATGCATAAAATGCATGGAGAAGTCATTTCGAATGACTGGTCCTCAGTGTTGTGAGAACGATGACTGGTTAAAATTTTTGGTGGTTTCTTGTTCAGTCCATAGGCCTACATCATGTGGCAAACCGGTGAGCATGTGGCTCTATTAGTATAGGAGATACCTGAAAACATATCACACTTTTCATCATAGTGCTTTTACCAATGCATAAAATGCATGGAGAAGTCATTTCGAATGACTGGTCCTCAGTGTTGTGAGAACGATGACTGGTTAAAATTTTTGGTGGTTTCTTGTTCAGTCCATAGGCCTACATCATGTGTCAAACCGGTGAGCATGTGGCTCTATTAGTATAGGAGATACCTGAAAACATATCACACTTTTCATCATAGTGCTTTTACCAATGCATAAAATGCATGGAGAAGTCATTTCGAATGACTGGTCCTCAGTGTTGTGAGAACGATGACTGGTTAAAATTTTTGGTGGTTTTATTGTTCAGTCCATAGGCCTACATCATGTGGCAAACCGGTGAGCATGTGGCTCTATTAGTATAGGAGATACCTGAAAACATATCACACTTTTCATCATAGTGCTTTTACTAATGCATAAAATGCATGGAGAAGTCATTTCGAATGACTGGTCCTCAGTGTTGTGAGAACGATGACTGGTTAAAATTTTTGGTGGTTTCTTGTTCAGTCCATAGGCCTACATCATGTGTCAAACCGGTGAGCATGTGGCTCTATTAGTATAGGAGATACCTGAAAACATATCACACTTTTCATCATAGTGCTTTTACCAATGCATAAAATGCATGGAGAAGTCATTTCGAATGACTGGTCCTCAGTGTTGTGAGAACGATGACTGGTTAAAATTTTTGGTGATTTCTTGTTCAGTCCATAGGCCTACATCATGTGGCAAACCGGTGAGCATGTGGCTCTATTAGTATAGGAGATACCTGAAAACATATCACACTTTTCATCATAGTGCTTTTACCAATGCATAAAATGCATGGAGAAGTCATTTCGAATGACTGGTCCTCAGTGTTGTGAGAATGATGACTGGTTAAAATTTTTGGTGGTTTCTTGTTCAGTCCATAGGCCTACATCATGTGGCAAACCGGTGAGCATGTGGCTCTATTAGTATAGGAGATACCTGAAAACATATCACACTTTTCATCATAGTGCTTTTACCAATGCATAAAATGCATGGAGAAGTCATTTCGAATGACTGGTCCTCAGTGTTGTGAGAACGATGACTGGTTAAAATTTTTGGTGGTTTCTTGTTCAGTCCATAGGCCTACATCATGTGGCAAACCGGTGAGCATGTGGCTCTATTAGTATAGGAGATACCTGAAAACATATCACACTTTTCATTATAGTGCTTTTACCAATGCATAAAATGCATGGAGAAGTCATTTCAAATGACTGGTCCTCAGTGTTGTGAGAACGATGACTGGTTAAAATTTTTGGTGGTTTCTTGTTCAGTCCATAGGCCTACATCATGTGGCAAACCGGTGAGCATGTGGCTCTATTAGTATAGGAGATACCTGAAAACATATCACACTTTTCATCATAGTGCTTTTACCAATGCATAAAATGCATGGAGAAGTCATTTCGAATGACTGGTCCTCAGTGTTGTGAGAACGATGACTGGTTAAAATTTTTGGTGGTTTCTTGTTCAGTCCATAGGCCTACATCATGTGGCAAACCGGTGAGCATGTGGCTCTATTAGTATAGGAGATACCTGAAAACATATCACACTTTTCATCATAGTGCTTTTACCAATGCATAAAATGCATGGAGAAGTCATTTCGAATGACTGGTCCTCAGTGTTGTGAGAACGATGACTGGTTAAAATTTTTGGTGGTTTCTTGTTCAGTCCATAGGCCTACATCATGTGGCAAACCGGTGAGCATGTGGCTCTATTAGTATAGGAGATACCTGAAAACATATCACACTTTTCATCATAGTGCTTTTACCAATGCATAAAATGCATGGAGAAGTCATTTCGAATGACTGGTCCTCAGTGTTGTGAGAACGATGACTGGTTAAAATTTTTGGTGGTTTCTTGTTCAGTCCATAGGCCTACATCATGTGGCAAACCGGTGAGCATGTGGCTCTATTAGTATAGGAGATACCTGAAAACATATCACACTTTTCATCATAGTGCTTTTACCAATGCATAAAATGCATGGAGAAGTCATTTCGAATGACTGGTCCTCAGTGTTGTGAGAACGATGACTGGTTAAAATTTTTGGTGGTTTCTTGTTCAGTCCATAGGCCTACATCATGTGGCAAACCGGTGAGCATGTGGCTCTATTAGTATAGGAGATACCTGAAAACATATCACACTTTTCATCATAGAGTGCTTTTACCAATGCATAAAATGCATGGAGAAGTCATTTCGAATGACTGGTCCTCAGTGTTGTGAGAACGATGACTGGTTAAAATTTTTGGTGGTTTCTTGTTCAGTCCATAGGCCTACATCATGTGGCAAACCGGTGAGCATGTGGCTCTATTAGTATAGGAGATACCTGAAAACATATCACACTTTTCATCATAGTGCTTTTACCAATGCATAAAATGCATGGAGAAGTCATTTCGAATGACTGGTCCTCAGTGTTGTGAGAACGATGACTGGTTAAAATTTTTGGTGGTTTCTTGTTCAGTCCATAGGCCTACATCATGTGGCAAACCGGTGAGCATGTGGCTCTATTAGTATAGGAGATACCTGAAAACATATCACACTTTTCATCATAGTGCTTTTACCAATGCATAAAATGCATGGAGAAGTCATTTCGAATGACTGGTCCTCAGTGTTGTGAGAACGATGACTGGTTAAAATTTTTGGTGGTTTCTTGTTCAGTCCATAGGCCTACATCATGTGGCAAACCGGTGAGCATGTGGCTCTATTAGTATAGGAGATACCTGAAAACATATCACACTTTTCATCATAGTGCTTTTACCAATGCATAAAATGCATGGAGAAGTCATTTCGAATGACTGGTCCTCAGTGTTGTGAGAACGATGACTGGTTAAAATTTTTGGTGGTTTCTTGTTCAGTCCATAGGCCTACATCATGTGGCAAACCGGTGAGCATGTGGCTCTATTAGTATAGGAGATACCTGAAAACATATCACACTTTTCATCATAGTGCTTTTACCAATGCATAAAATGCATGGAGAAGTCATTTCGAATGACTGGTCCTCAGTGTTGTGAGAACGATGACTGGTTAAAATTTTTGGTGGTTTCTTGTTCAGTCCATAGGCCTACATCATGTGGCAAACCGGTGAGCATGTGGCTCTATTAGTATAGGAGATACCTGAAAACATATCACACTTTTCATCATAGTGCTTTTACCAATGCATAAAATGCATGGAGAAGTCATTTCGAATGACTGGTCCTCAGTGTTGTGAGAACGATGACTGGTTAAAATTTTTGGTGGTTTCTTGTTCAGTCCATAGGCCTACATCATGTGGCAAACCGGTGAGCATGTGGCTCTATTAGTATAGGAGATACCTGAAAACATATCACACTTTTCATCATAGTGCTTTTACCAATGCATAAAATGCATGGAGAAGTCATTTCGAATGACTGGTCCTCAGTGTTGTGAGTACGATGACTGGTTAAAATTTTTGGTGGTTTCTTGTTCAGTCCATAGGCCTACATCATGTGGCAAACCGGTGAGCATGTGGCTCTATTAGTATAGGAGATACCTGAAAACATATCACACTTTTCATCATAGTGCTTTTACCAATGCATAAAATGCATGGAGAAGTCATTTCGAATGACTGGTCCTCAGTGTTGTGAGAACGATGACTGGTTAAAATTTTGGTGGTTTCTTGTTCAGTCCATAGGCCTACATCATGTGGCAAACCGGTGAGCATGTGGCTCTATTAGTATAGGAGATACCTGAAAACATATCACACTTTTCATCATAGTGCTTTTACCAATGCATAAAATGCATGGAGAAGTCATTTCGAATGACTGGTCCTCAGTGTTGTGAGAACGATGACTGGTTAAAATTTTTGGTGGTTTCTTGTTCAGTCCATAGGCCTACATCATGTGGCAAACCGGTGAGCATGTGGCTCTATTAGTATAGGAGATACCTGAAAACATATCACACTTTTCATCATAGTGCTTTTACCAATGCATAAAATGCATGGAGAAGTCATTTCGAATGACTGGTCCTCAGTGTTGTGAGAACGATGACTGGTTAAAATTTTTGGTGGTTTCTTGTTCAGTCCATAGGCCTACATCATGTGGCAACCGGTGAGCATGTGGCTCTATTAGTATAGGAGATACCTGAAAACATATCACACTTTTCATCATAGTGCTTTTACCAATGCAGAAAATGCATGGAGAAGTCATTTCGAATGACTGGTCCTCAGTGTTGTGAGAACGATGACTGGTTAAAATTTTTGGTGGTTTCTTGTTCAGTCCATGGGCCTACATCATGTGCAAACCGGTGAGCATGTGGCTCTATTAGTATAGGAGATACCTGAAAACATATCACACTTTTCATCATAGTGCTTTTACCAATGCATAAAATGCATGGAGAAGTCATTTCGAATGACTGGTCCTCAGTGTTGTGAGAACGATGACTGGTTAAATTTTTGGTGGTTTCTTGTTCAGTCCATAGGCCTACATCATGTGGCAAACCGGTGAGCATGTGGCTCTATTAGTATAGGAGATACCTGAAAACATATCACACTTTTCATCATAGTGCTTTTACCAATGCATAAAATGCATGGAGAAGTCATTTCGAATGACTGGTCCTCAGTGTTGTGAGAACGATGACTGGTTAAAATTTTTGGTGGTTTCTTGTTCAGTCCATAGGCCTACATCATGTGGCAAACCGGTGAGCATGTGGCTCTATTAGTATAGGAGATACTGAAAACATATCACACTTTTCATCATAGTGCTTTTACCAATGCATAAAATGCATGGAGAAGTCATTTCGAATGACTGGTCCTCAGTGTTGTGAGAACGATGACTGGTTAAAATTTTTGGTGGTTCTTGTTCAGTCCATGGGCCTACATCATGTGGCAAACCGGTGAGCATGTGGCTCTATTAGTATAGAGATACCTGAAAACATATCACACTTTTCATCATAGTGCTTTTACCATGCATAAAATGCATGGAGAAGTCATTTCGAATGACTGGTCCTCAGTGTTGTGAGAACGATGACTGGTTAAAATTTTTGGTGGTTTCTTGTTCAGTCCATAGGCCTACATCATGTGGCAAACCGGTGAGCATGTGGCTCTATTAGTATAGGAGATACCTGAAAACATATCACACTTTTCATCATAGTGCTTTTACCAATGCATAAAATGCATGGAGAAGTCATTTCGAATGACTGGTCCTCAGTGTTGTGAGAACGATGACTGGTTAAAATTTTGGTGGTTTCTTGTTCAGTCCATAGGCCTACATCATGTGGCAAACCGGTGAGCATGTGGCTCTATTAGTATAGGAGATCTGAAAACATATCACACTTTTCATCATAGTGCTTTTACCAATGCAGAAATGCATGGAGAAGTCATTTCGAATGACTGGTCCTCAGTGTTGTGAGAACGATGACTGGTTAAAATTTTTGGTGGTTTCTTGTTCAGTCCATGGGCCTACATCATGTGGCAAACCGGTGAGCATGTGGCTCTATTAGTATAGGAGATACCTGAAAACATATCACACTTTTCATCATAGTGCTTTTACCAATGCATAAAATGCATGGAGAAGTCATTTCGAATGACTGGTCCTCAGTGTTGTGAGAACGATGACTGGTTAAAATTTTGGTGGTTTCTTGTTCAGTCCATAGGCCTACATCATGTGGCAAACCGGTGAGCATGTGGCTCTATTAGTATAGGAGATACCTGAAAACATATCACACTTTTCATCATAGTGCTTTTACCAATGCATAAAATGCATGGAGAAGTCATTTCGAATGACTGGTCCTCTGTGTTGTGAGAACGATGACTGGTTAAAATTTTGGTGGTTTCTTGTTCAGTCCACAGCCTACATCATGTGGCAAACCGGTGAGCATGTGGCTCTATTAGTATAGGAGATACCTGAAAACATATCACACTTTTCATCATAGTGCTTTTACCAATGCATAAAATGCATGGAGAAGTCATTTCGAATGACTGGTCCTCAGTGTTGTGAGAACGATGACTGGTTAAAATTTTTGGTGGTTTCTTGTTCAGTCCATGGCCTACATCATGTGGCAAACCGGTGAGCATGTGACTCTATTAGTATAGGAGATACCTGAAAACATATCACACTTTTCATCATAGTGCTTTTACCAATGCATAAAATGCATGGAGAAGTCATTTCGAATGACTGGTCCTCAGTGTTGTGAGAACGATGACTGGTTAAAATTTTGGTGGTTTCTTGTTCAGTCCATAGGCCTACATCATGTGGCAAACCGGTGAGCATGTGGCTCTATTAGTATAGGAGATACCTGAAAACATATCACACTTTCATCATAGTGCTTTTACCAATGCATAAAATGCATGGAGAAGTCATTTCGAATGACTGGTCCTCAGTGTTGTGAGAACGATGACTGGTTAAAATTTTTGGTGGTTTCTTGTTCAGTCCATAGGCCTACATCATGTGGCAAACCGGTGAGCATGTGGCTCTATTAGTATAGGAGATACCTGAAAACATATCACACTTTTCATCATAGTGCTTTTACCAATGCATAAAATGCATGGAGAAGTCATTTCGAATGACTGGTCCTCAGTGTTGTGAGAACGATGACTGGTTAAAATTTTTGGTGGTTCTTGTTCAGTCCATAGGCCTACATCATGTGGCAAACCGGTGAGCATGTGGCTCTATTAGTATAGGAGATACCTGAAAACATATCACACTTTCATCATAGTGCTTTTACCAATGCATAAAATGCATGGAGAAGTCATTTCGAATGACTGGTCCTCAGTGTTGTGAGAACGATGACTGGTTAAAATTTTGGTGGTTTCTTGTTCAGTCCATAGGCCTACATCATGTGCAAACCGGTGAGCATGTGGCTCTATTAGTATAGGAGATACCTGAAAACATATCACACTTTTCATCATAGTGCTTTTACCAATGCATAAAATGCATGGAGAAGTCAATTCGAATGACTGGTCCTCAGTGTTGTGAGAACGATGACTGGTTAAAATTTTTGGTGGTTTCTTGTTCAGTCCATGGCCTACATCATGTGGCAAACCGGTGAGCATGTGACTCTATTAGTATAGGAGATACCTGAAAACATATCACACTTTTCATCATAGTGCTTTTACCAATGCATAAAATGTATGGAGAAGTCATTTCGAATGACTGGTCCTCAGTGTTGTGAGAACGATGACTGGTTAAAATTTTGGTGGTTTCTTGTTCAGTCCATAGGCCTACATCATGTGGCAAACCGGTGAGCATGTGGCTCTATTAGTATAGGAGATACCTGAAAACATATCACACTTTTCATCATAGTGCTTTTACCAATGCATAAAATGCATGGAGAAGTCATTTCGAATGACTGGTCCTCAGTTTGTGAGAACGATGACTGGTTAAATTTTTGGTGGTTTCTTGTTCAGTCCATAGGCCTACATCATGTGGCAAACCGGTGAGCATGTGGCTCTATTAGTATAGGAGATACCTGAAAACATATCACACTTTTCATCATAGTGCTTTTACCAATGCATAAAATGCATGGAGAAGTCATTTCGAATGACTGGTCCTCAGTGTTGTGAGAACGATGACTGGTTAAAATTTTTGGTGGTTTCTTGTTCAGTCCATAGGCCTACATCATGTGGCAAACCGGTGAGCATGTGGCTCTATTAGTATAGAGATACCTGAAAACATATCACACTTTAAATCATAGTGCTTTTACCAATGCATAAATGCATGGAGAAGTCATTTCGAATGACTGGTCCTCAGTGTTGTGAGAACGATGACTGGTTAAAATTTTTGGTGGTTTCTTGTTCAGTCCATAGGCCTACATCATGTGGCAAACGGTGAGAATGTGGCTCTATTAGTATAGGAGATACCTGAAAACATATCACACTTTTCATCATAGTGCTTTTACCAATGCATAAAATGCATGGAGAAGTCATTTCGAATGACTGGTCCTCAGTGTTGTGAGAACAATGACTGGTTAAAATTTTTGGTGGTTTCTTGTTCAGTCCATAGGCCTACATCATGTGGCAAACCGGTGAGCATGTGGCTCTATTAGTATAGGAGATACCTGAAAACATATCACACTTTTCATCATAGTGCTTTTACCAATGCATAAAATGCATGGAGAAGTCATTTCGAATGACTGGTCCTCAGTGTTGTGAGAACGATGACTGGTAAAATTTTGGTGGTTCTTGTTCAGTCCATAGGCCTACATCATGTGGCAAACCGGTGAGCATGTGGCTCTATTAGTATAGGAGATACCTGAAAACATATCACACTTTTCATCATAGTGCTTTTACCAATGCATAAAATGCATGGAGAAGTCATTTCGAATGACTGGTCCTCAGTGTTGTGAGAACGATGACTGGTTAAAATTTTGGTGGTTTCTTGTTCAGTCCATAGCCTACATCATGTGGCAAACCGGTGAGCATGTCGCTCTATTAGTATAGGAGATACCTGAAAACATATCACACTTTTCATCATAGTGCTTTTACCAATGCATAAAATGCATGGAGAAGTCATTTCGAATGACTGGTCCTCAGTGTTGTGAGAACGATGACTGGTTAAATTTTTGGTGGTTTCTTGTTCAGTCCATAGGCCTACATCATGTGGCAAACCGGTGAGCATGTGGCTCTATTAGTATAGGAGATACCTGAAAACATATCACACTTTTCATCATAGTGCTTTTACCAATGCATAAAATGCATGGAGAAGTCATTTCGAATGACTGGTCCTCAGTGTTGTGAGAACGATGACTGGTTAAAATTTTTGGTGGTTTCTTGTTCAGTCCATAGGCCTACATCATGTGGCAAACCGGTGAGCATGTGGCTCTATTAGTATAGGAGATACCTGAAAACATATCACACTTTTCATCATAGTGCTTTTACCAATGCAAAAAATGCATGGAGAAGTCATTTCGAATGACTGGTCCTCAGTGTTGTGAGAACGATGACTGGTTAAAATTTTTGGTGGTTTCTTGTTCAGTCCATAGGCCTACATCATGTGGCAAACCGGTGAGCATGTGGCTCTATTAGTATAGGAGATACCTGAAAACATATCACACTTTTCATCATAGTGCTTTTACCAATGCATAAAATGCATGGAGAAGTCATTTCGAATGACTGGTCCTCAGTGTTGTGAGAACGATGACTGGTTAAAATTTTTGGTGGTTTCTTGTTCAGTCCATAGGCCTACATCATGGCAAACCGGTGAGCATGTGGCTCTATTAGTATAGGAGATACCTGAAAACATATCACACTTTTCATCATAGTGCTTTTACCAATGCATAAAATGCATGGAGAAGTCATTTCGAATGACTGATCCTCAGTGTTGTGAGAACGATGACTGGTTAAAATTTTTGGTGGTTTCTTGTTCAGTCCATAGGCCTACATCATGTGGCAAACCGGTGAGCATGTGGCTCTATTAGTATAGGAGATACCTGAAAACATATCACACTTTTCATCATAGTGCTTTTACCAATGCATAAAATGCATGGAGAAGTCATTTCGAATGACTGGTCCTCAGTGTTGTGAGAACGATGACTGGTTAAAATTTTTGGTGGTTTCTTGTTCAGTCCATAGGCCTACATCATGTGGCAAACCGGTGAGCATGTGGCTCTATTAGTATACGAGATACCTGAAAACATATCAAACTTTTCATCATAGTGCTTTTACCAATGCATAAAATGCATGGAGAAGTCATTTCGAATGACTGGTCCTCAGTGTTGTGAGAACGATGACTGGTTAAAATTTTTGGTGGTTTCTTGTTCAGTCCATAGGCCTACATCATGTGGCAAACCGGTGAGCATGTGGCTCTATTAGTATAGGAGATACCTGAAAACATATCACACTTTTCATCATAGTGCTTTTACCAATGCATAAAATGCA
Organism: Ranitomeya imitator; assembly: GCF_032444005.1. Lineage (NCBI taxonomy): Eukaryota > Metazoa > Chordata > Amphibia > Anura > Dendrobatidae > Ranitomeya > Ranitomeya imitator. The sequence continues at coordinate 68,823 of NW_027194673.1, forward strand.
TGGAGAAGTCATTTCGAATGACTGGTCCTCAGTGTTGTGAGAATGATGACTGGTTAAAATTTTTGGTGGTTTCTTGTCAGTCCATAGGCCTACATCATGTGGCAAACCGGTGAGCATGTGGCTCTATTAGTATAGGAGATACCTGAAAACATATCACACTTTTCATCATAGTGCTTTTACCAATGCATAAAATGCATGGAGAAGTCATTTCGAATGACTGGTCCTCAGTGTTGTGAGAACGATGACTGGTTAAAATTTTTGGTGGTTTCTTGTTCAGTCCATAGGCCTACATCATGTGGCAAACCGGTGAGCATGTGGCTCTATTAGTATAGGAGATACCTGAAAACATATCACACTTTAAATCATAGTGCTTTTACCAATGCATAAAATGCATGGAGAAGTCATTTCGAATGACTGGTCCTCAGTGTTGTGAGAACGATGACTGGTTAAAATTTTTGGTGGTTTCTTGTTCAGTCCATAGGCCTACATCATGTGGCAAACCGGTGAGAATGTGGCTCTATTAGTATAGGAGATACCTGAAAACATATCACACTTTTCATCATAGTGCTTTTACCAATGCATAAAATGCATGGAGAAGTCATTTCGAATGACTGGTCCTCAGTGTTGTGAGAACAATGACTGGTTAAAATTTTTGGTGGTTTCTTGTTCAGTCCATAGGCCTACATCATGTGGCAAACCGGTGAGCATGTGGCTCTATTAGTATAGGAGATACCTGAAAACATATCACACTTTTCATCATAGTGCTTTTACCAATGCATAAAATGCATGGAGAAGTCATTTCGAATGACTGGTCCTCAGTGTTGTGAGAACGATGACTGGTTAAAATATTTGGTGGTTTCTTGTTCAGTCCATAGGCCTACATCATGTGGCAAACCGGTGAGCATGTGGCTCTATTAGTATAGGAGATACCTGAAAACATATCACACTTTTCATCATAGTGCTTTTACCAATGCATAAAATGCATGGAGAAGTCATTTCGAATGACTGGTCCTCAGTGTTGTGAGAACGATGACTGGTTAAAATTTTTGGTGGTTTCTTGTTCAGTCCATAGGCCTACATCATGTGGCAAACCGGTGAGCATGTCGCTCTATTAGTATAGGAGATACCTGAAAACATATCACACTTTTCATCATAGTGCTTTTACCAATGCATAAAATGCATGGAGAAGTCATTTCGAATGACTGGTCCTCAGTGTTGTGAGAACGATGACTGGTTAAAATTTTTGGTGGTTTCTTGTTCAGTCCATAGGCCTACATCATGTGGCAAACCGGTGAGCATGTGGCTCTATTAGTATAGGAGATACCTGAAAACATATCACACTTTTCATCATAGTGCTTTTACCAATGCATAAAATGCATGGAGAAGTCATTTCGAATGACTGGTCCTCAGTGTTGTGAGAACGATGACTGGATAAAATTTTTGGTGGTTTCTTGTTCAGTCCATAGGCCTACATCATGTGGCAAACCGGTGAGCATGTGGCTCTATTAGTATAGGAGATACCTGAAAACATATCACACTTTTCATCATAGTGCTTTTACCAATGCATAAAATGCATGGAGAAGTCATTTCGAATGACTGGTCCTCAGTGTTGTGAGAACGATGACTGGTTAAAATTTTTGGTGGTTTCTTGTTCAGTCCATAGGCCTACATCATGTGGCAAACCGGTGAGCATGTGGCTCTATTAGTATAGGAGATACCTGAAAACATATCACACTTTTCATCATAGTGCTTTTACCAATGCATAAAATGCATGGAGAAGTCATTTCGAATGACTGGTCCTCAGTGTTGTGAGAACGATGACTGGTTAAAATTTTTGGTGGTTTCTTGTTCAGTCCATAGGCCTACATCATGTGGCAAACCGGTGAGCATGTGGCTCTATTAGTATAGGAGATACCTGAAAACATATCACACTTTTCATCATAGTGCTTTTACCAATGCATAAAATGCATGGAGAAGTCATTTCGAATGACTGGTCCTCAGTGTTGTGAGAACGATGACTGGTTAAAATTTTTGGTGGTTTCTTGTTCAGTCCATAGGCCTACATCATGTGGCAAACCGGTGAGCATGTGGCTCTATTAGTATAGGAGATACCTGAAAACATATCACACTTTTCATCATAGTGCTTTTACCAATGCATAAAATGCATGGAGAAGTCATTTCGAATGACTGGTCCTCAGTGTTGTGAGAACGATGACTGGTTAAAATTTTTGGTGGTTTCTTGTTCAGTCCATAGGCCTACATCATGTGGCAAACCAGTGAGCATGTGGCTCTATTAGTATAGGAGATACCTGAAAACATATCACACTTTTCATCATAGTGCTTTTACCAATGCATAAAATGCATGGAGAAGTCATTTCGAATGACTGGTCCTCAGTATTGTGAGAACGATGACTGGTTAAAATTTTTGGTGGTTTCTTGTTCAGTCCATAGGCCTACATCATGTGGCAAACCGGTGAGCATGTGGCTCTATTAGTATAGGAGATACCTGAAAACATATCACACTTTTCATCATAGTGCTTTTACCAATGCATAAAATGCATGGAGAAGTCATTTCGAATGACTGGTCCTCAGTGTTGTGAGAACGATGACTGGTTAAAATTTTTGGTGGTTTCTTGTTCAGTCCATAGGCCTACATCATGTGGCAAACCGGTGAGCATGTGGCTCTATTAGTATAGGAGATACCTGAAAACATATCACACTTTTCATCATAGTGCTTTTACCAATGCATAAAATGCATGGAGAAGTCATTTCGAATGACTGGTCCTCAGTGTTGTGAGAACGATGACTGGTTAAAATTTTTGGTGGTTTCTTGTTCAGTCCATAGGCCTACATCATGTGGCAAACCGGTGAGCATGTGGCTCTATTAGTATAGGAGATACCTGAAAACATATCACACTTTTCATCATAGTGCTTTTAACAAATGCATAAAATGCATGGAGAAGTCATTTCGAATGACTGGTCCTCAGTGTTGTGAGAACGATGACTGGTTAAAATTTTTGGTGGTTTCTTGTTCAGTCCATAGGCCTGCATCATGTGGCAAACCGGTGAGCATGTGGCTCTATTAGTATAGGAGATACCTGAAAACATATCACACTTTTCATCATAGTGCTTTTACCAATGCATAAAATGCATGGAGAAGTCATTTTGAATGACTGGTCCTCAGTGTTGTGAGAACGATGACTGGTTAAAATTTTTGGTGGTTTCTTGTTCACTCCATAGGCCTACATCATGTGGCAAACCGGTGAGCATGTGGCTCTATTAGTATAGGAGATACCTGAAAACATATCACAATTTTCATCATAGTGCTTTTACCAATGCATAAAATGCATGGAGAAGTCATTTCGAATGACTGGTACTCAGTGTTGTGAGAACGATGACTGGTTAAAATTTTTGGTGGTTTCTTGTTCAGTCCATAGGCCTACATCATGTGGCAAACCGGTGAGCATGTGGCTCTATTAGTATAGGAGATACCTGAAAACATATCACACTTTTCATCATAGTGCTTTTACCAATGCATAAAATGCATGGAGAAGTCATTTCGAATGACTGGTCCTCAGTGTTGTGAGAACGATGACTGGTTAAAATTTTTGGTGGTTTCTTGTTCAGTCCATAGGCCTACATCATGTGGCAAACCGGTGAGCATGTGGCTCTATTAGTATAGGAGATACCTGAAAACATATCACACTTTTCATCATAGTGCTTTTACCAATGCATAAAATGCATGGAGAAGTCATTTCGAATGACTGGTCCTCAGTGTTGTGAGAACGATGACTGGTTAAAATTTTTGGTGGTTTCTTGTTCAGTCCATAGGCCTACATCATGTGGCAAACCGGTGAGCATGTGGCTCTATTAGTATAGGAGAAACCTGAAAACATATCACACTTTTCATCATAGTGCTTTTAACAAATGCATAAAATGCATGGAGAAGTCATTTCGAATGACTGGTCCTCAGTGTTGTGAGAACGATGACTGGTTAAAATTTTTGGTGGTTTCTTGTTCAGTCCATAGGCCTACATCATGTGGCAAACCGGTGAGCATGTGGCTCTATTAGTATAGGAGATACCTGAAAACATATCACACTTTTCATCATAGTGCTTTTACCAATGCATAAAATGCATGGAGAAGTCATTTCGAATGACTGGTCCTCAGTGTTGTGAGAACGATGACTGGTTAAAATTTTTGGTGGTTTCTTGTTCAGTCCATAGGCCTACATCATGTGGCAAACCGGTGAGCATGTGGCTCTATTAGTATAGGAGATACCTGAAAACATATCACACTTTTCATCATAGTGCTTTTACCAATGCATAAAATGCATGGAGAAGTCATTTCGAATGACTGGTCCTCAGTGTTGTGAGAACGATGACTGGTTAAAATTTTTGGTGGTTTCTTGTTCAGTCCATAGGCCTACATCATGTGGCAAACCGGTGAGCATGTGGCTCTATTAGTATAGGAGATACCTGAAAACATAGCACACTTTTCATCATAGTGCTTTTACCAATGCATAAAATGCATGGAGAAGTCATTTCGAATGACTGGTCCTCAGTGTTGTGAGAACGATGACTGGTTAAAATTTTTGGTGGTTTCTTGTTCAGTCCATAGGCCTACATCATGTGGCAAACCGGTGAGCATGTGGCTCTATTAGTATAGGAGATACCTGAAAACATATCACACTTTTCATCATAGTGCTTTTACCAATGCATAAAATGCATGGAGAAGTCATTTCGAATGACTGGTCCTCAGTGTTGTGAGAACGATGACTGGTTAAATTTTTTGGTGGTTTCTTGTTCAGTCCATAGGCCTACATCATGTGGCAAACCGGTGAGCATGTGGCTCTATTAGTATAGGAGATACCTGAAAACATATCACACTTTTCATCATAGTGCTTTTAACAAATGCATAAAATGCATGGAGAAGTCATTTCGAATGACTGGTCCTCAGTGTTGTGAGAACGATGACTGGTTAAAATTTTTGGTGGTTTCGGGGGCGTGGTTTGCCAAGGGACAGGAGTGGACGTGCCTGTGCAGGGCTCCTGCTAATCCCTTAATTGCTACTAATTTAGCCTACATATATCTGGACTATTCTATTCCTCAACACCTATAAACATGCCAGGATCAAGAGGGAAGAGGAAAATCGCTGGCACACCTAAGAATTCTCCCTCATTTGGGCAGAGAAGTACCCGGGAGAAAAACAATGGCGGCAGCAGCAGACTTCCCCCTGGTGGGAAAGAAAGAAGTCCCGGGAGCCTAAGCAGTGGAACTAACAGCCGAAAACCAGCGGTCCTGCGGCACCAAAGTGCACAGAAAATCACCCAGACTGCAGCTCCGAGGTCCCCTGCCCCTGCACCAACTCTGACAAAGACTGCAGGTACATCGGTGGGAGGCAGAGGGACCGCTGAGACTTACAATGCAGCGACGCGGCGGAGGGATACGCTGGACGGCGCAGAGGTGCCGGCTTCGGGGATCCCGACGCCTGTCAAACCAGCGGCGCCGGGCAAATCAGAGACGCCGGGCGGTGAGGAGAGGAGAGGGAGCCGTGGATCCATATCAGCGACGCAAGCCACCGCGTCGCTATGGGAGCCAGGAGCGGAGAACGGGACGGAGCGACAGACCGGCGGCGGAGTGATCCCGCCGACGCAGCGCAGCTCATTGAGGTACGATGCGAAGGAGTTCGTACCCGGAAGTGACAGGAGATGCCAGACGCCGGGAGCTGCAGCAGGGGACAGCGAATATACAGAGAAGCGGCGTGTCTCGCCTGCCGCATTGGCTTTCGAGGGAGAGTGCTTGGGGAAGCGATCGCCCCCCCAGAGTAGGGGGGGGAGGTTGATCCCCAATAAAAGCAACGCTGTTAAAGGTGAGACTGAGAGAGATAATCAAAGAGGGGGCAGGTTTGTGAGAGATGGGGCGGAGCCATATTCACAGCAGGGACTCAGCCTTGGTTGTGGCTCCCTCTCACCCCCACTACGGACTTTTGATAGGAAGGAGGCATTAGAAATAAAATCGAGTAACCAAATGAACACCACCAATGAGTGCCTATATGATAAGGAATACACCTCATTTGGTAAAATGGCTGAACATGCTGCTTTGCTGCCCAAATCACTTATTAAATCTTTCGCCATTGGGCTTGAAGAAAAACTTAAAGAACAGTCTATTTTTGATAACCCTTACTTGACCCCTGACCTCTCTATGACATCTTTGGTGGGGAGGGAGGCGCAATCAATCAGTCACACAGCGTCTTCAGCTTCCTCCGAACGTGATTATAAAGATCTTATGGATGACTGTGACAATGAGGGGTTAACAGATTTAGAGGGGTGCTCAGAGGAGTCCAGCGATATGGAGGACTTAAGTGGCTCAGATGACACATCAAAAACCTCATATGTGAGCGACATGGAGCAGGAGCAGCCTTGTACTGAGGTCCCTAATTATTCCCCAATTGATAAAATTGTGGCCTCTGACGAGTATCCCTCTATGAAATTCATGGTCAACCTGTGTAGGGCTCTTTTGTCATCTATGGAGCTAAAAGGAACTAGGTTATCTGAAAAAATATTCAAAAAACTATTCAGAGAAGTTTTCTCGCATTTTGGCGGTGCCCCATTCTCTATCGCCAACACGACCTCTGATGATTCCCCTAACATCCCGAATAAATCCTACTCTCCAAGCAAACACCAAGGGTTGGCGTCTTGCAATAATGCGGAGGGCGAGCCTGCACGTCCAGATCCCCTGGTCAATCTAAAAAACGATATAGACTCCTTCAGAGCCAAATTAACTGATTTTGAAAATTACAAAAGAAAAAACAACTTGAAAGTCCGCGGTATCCCGGAATCGGTGGGGAAATCCCAGCTAGAAAAATATATTTCCTCTATGATATCTTACATGCTCCCTGAAACTAAAGGTAAAAACCTAATCGTAAAAGCATTCAGGATACGGAGACCTCCCTTTCTCCCGCCTAATACTGCCGCGGATGTTATCGTCTCACTATACCCCAATTGGCTTAGAGACTCGTTGCTCGTCGCCGCAAGGGAGCCAAGGTTCCTCTCGTCTCACTATGGACACTTGACATTGTACAGGGATCTGTGCAAGGACACTATGCAAAAACGTAAAATGTTTCAGCTCGCCACCAATAGACTGCACCAGGCTGGAATGCAATATAACTGGCACCAGTTCTCTAACCTGAGATTCCTCTTCGCGGCAAAATGGCGTACTTTTACTTCTCCAGCAGAGGCGATGAACTTCCTAGATCGTGCGGGTATAGGACATCCCGGATCTTCTTCTGACCCTACTTCCAAAACCAAAATTAACTCCTGAATGTTTCTCTTCTCTTTGTATAGTCCAGGTCACAACATGTGATTGAACCGATCTTGTTGCCCAATTAGTATTGGACCATTATCGATGGTCCTACCTTGACAGGCTGTCATTTTTTCCCATCAGTTACGCTAATTCTGGTTACTAAATTTTTGCAATATTGATTAAGTGAGGCTACTTATTTTATTATGCAGCTTTATACATAATCTCAGCCGCTGGCCTACACTATTTTTAGTTAACCCGTATCCTACTGCTCCTTTAAAGTTGATATATTCATCTGTTATTACATAGTTTAGAGAGATACATATACTATTCTTGTCTATGCATATTTCATCTAACCTACTCTTAAGTGGTTCTCTTATGATACAGCTACCATGTTTAATTCTACTGAACTAATGTCTGCTTGTCTCCCCTATTGTATAGGGGTCCTTCCCTGGTCTCGTGTCCCTTCCCTCCCTTCCTCCCCTCCCTAGTTTACCCTTCCCGGTTAAATATAATTGTTAAAATCCAATAAAAATTATTTTGAAAAAAAAAAAAATTTTTGGTGGTTTCTTGTTCAGTCCATAGGCCTGCATCATGTGGCAAACCGGTGAGCATGTGGCTCTATTAGTATAGGAGATACCTGAAAACATATCACACTTTTCATCATAGTGCTTTTACCAATGCATAAAATGCATGGAGAAGTCATTTTGAATGACTGGTCTTCAGTGTTGTGAGAACGATGACTGGTTAAAATTTTTGGTGGTTTCTTGTTCACTCCATAGGCCTACATCATGTGGCAAACCGGTGAGCATGTGGCTCTATTAGTATAGGAGATACCTGAAAACATATCACAATTTTCATCATAGTGCTTTTACCAATGCATAAAATGCATGGAGAAGTCATTTCGAATGACTGGTACTCAGTGTTGTGAGAACGATGACTGGTTAAAATTTTTGGTGGTTTCTTGTTCAGTCCATAGGCCTACATCATGTGGCAAACCGGTGAGCATGTGGCTCTATTAGTATAGGAGATACCTGAAAACATATCACACTTTTCATCATAGTGCTTTTACCAATGCATAAAATGCATGGAGAAGTCATTTCGAATGACTGGTCCTCAGTGTTGTGAGAACGATGACTGGTTAAAATTTTTGGTGGTTTCTTGTTCAGTCCATAGGCCTACATCATGTGGCAAACCGGTGAGCATGTGGCTCTATTAGTATAGGAGATACCTGAAAACATATCACACTTTTCATCATAGTGCTTTTACCAATGCATAAAATGCATGGAGAAGTCATTTCGAATGACTGGTCCTCAGTGTTGTGAGAACGATGACTGGTTAAAATTTTTGGTGGTTTCTTGTTCAGTCCATAGGCCTACATCATGTGGCAAACCGGTGAGCATGTGGCTCTATTAGTATAGGAGATACCTGAAAACATATCACACTTTTCATCATAGTGCTTTTACCAATGCATTAAATGCATGGAGAAGTCATTTCGAATGACTGGTCCTCAGTGTTGTGAGAACGATGACTGGTTAAAATTTTTGGTGGTTTCTTGTTCAGTCCATAGGCCTACATCATGTGGCAAACCGGTGAGCATGTGGCTCTATTAGTATAGGAGATACCTGAAAACATATCACACTTTTCATCATAGTGCTTTTACCAATGCATAAAATGCATGGAGAAGTCATTTCGAATGACTGGTCCTCAGTGTTGTGAGAACGATGACTGGTTAAAATTTTTGGTGGTTTCTTGTTCAGTCCATAGGCCTACATCATGTGGCAAACCGGTGAGCATGTGGCTCTATTAGTATAGGAGATACCTGAAAACATATCACACTTTTCATCATAGTGCTTTTACCAATGCATAAAATGCATGGAGAAGTCATTTCGAATGACTGGTCCTCAGTGTTGTGAGAACGATGACTGGTTAAAATTTTTGGTGGTTTCTTGTTCAGTCCATAGGCCTACATCATGTGGCAAACCGGTGAGCATGTGGCTCTATTAGTATAGGAGATACCTGAAAACATATCACACTTTTCATCATAGTGCTTTTACCAATGCATAAAATGCATGGAGAAGTCATTTCGAATGACTGGTCCTCAGTGTTGTGAGAACGATGACTGGTTAAAATTTTTGGTGGTTTCTTGTTCAGTCCATAGGCCTACATCATGTGGCAAACCGGTGAGCATGTGGCTCTATTAGTATAGGAGATACCTGAAAACATCACACTTTTCATCATAGTGCTTTTACCAATGCATAAAATGCATGGAGAAGTCATTTCGAATGACTGGTCCTCAGTGTTGTGAGAACGATGACTGGTTAAAATTTTTGGTGGTTTCTTGTTCAGTCCATAGGCCTACATCATGTGGCAAACCGGTGAGCATGTGGCTCTATTAGTATAGGAGATACCTGAAAACATATCACACTTTTCATCATAGTGCTTTTACCAATGCATAAAATGCATGGAGAAGTCATTTCGAATGACTGGTCCTCAGTGTTGTGAGAACGATGACTGGTTAAAATTTTTGGTGGTTTCTTGTTCAGTCCATAGGCCTACATCATGTGGCAAACCGGTGAGCATGTGGCTCTATTAGTATAGGAGATACCTGAAAACATATCACACTTTTCATCATAGTGCTTTTAACAAATGCATAAAATGCATGGAGAAGTCATTTCGAATGACTGGTCCTCAGTGTTGTGAGAACGATGACTGGTTAAAATTTTTGGTGGTTTCTTGTTCAGTCCATAGGCCTGCATCATGTGGCAAACCGGTGAGCATGTGGCTCTATTAGTATAGGAGATACCTGAAAACATATCACACTTTTCATCATAGTGCTTTTACCAATGCATAAAATGCATGGAGAAGTCATTTTGAATGACTGGTCCTCAGTGTTGTGAGAACGATGACTGGTTAAAATTTTTGGTGGTTTCTTGTTCACTCCATAGGCCTACATCATGTGGCAAACCGGTGAGCATGTGGCTCTATTAGTATAGGAGATACCTGAAAACATATCACAATTTTCATCATAGTGCTTTTACCAATGCATAAAATGCATGGAGAAGTCATTTCGAATGACTGGTACTCAGTGTTGTGAGAACGATGACTGGTTAAAATTTTTGGTGGTTTCTTGTTCAGTCCATAGGCCTACATCATGTGGCAAACCGGTGAGCATGTGGCTCTATTAGTATAGGAGATACCTGAAAACATATCACACTTTTCATCATAGTGCTTTTACCAATGCATAAAATGCATGGAGAAGTCATTTCGAATGACTGGTCCTCAGTGTTGTGAGAACGATGACTGGTTAAAATTTTTGGTGGTTTCTTGTTCAGTCCATAGGCCTACATCATGTGGCAAACCGGTGAGCATGTGGCTCTATTAGTATAGGAGATACCTGAAAACATATCACACTTTTCATCATAGTGCTTTTACCAATGCATAAAATGCATGGAGAAGTCATTTCGAATGACTGGTCCTCAGTGTTGTGAGAACGATGACTGGTTAAAATTTTTGGTGGTTTCTTGTTCAGTCCATAGGCCTACATCATGTGGCAAACCGGTGAGCATGTGGCTCTATTAGTATAGGAGATACCTGAAAACATATCACACTTTTCATCATAGTGCTTTTACCAATGCATAAAATGCATGGAGAAGTCATTTCGAATGACTGGTCCTCAGTGTTGTGAGAACGATGACTGGTTAAAATTTTTGGTGGTTTCTTGTTCAGTCCATAGGCCTACATCATGTGGCAAACCGGTGAGCATGTGGCTCTATTAGTATAGGAGATACCTGAAAACATATCACACTTTTCATCATAGTGCTTTTACCAATGCATAAAATGCATGGAGAAGTCATTTCGAATGACTGGTCCTCAGTGTTGTGAGAACGATGACTGGTTAAAATTTTTGGTGGTTTCTTGTTCAGTCCATAGGCCTACATCATGTGGCAAACCGGTGAGCATGTGGCTCTATTAGTATAGGAGATACCTGAAAACATCACACTTTTCATCATAGTGCTTTTACCAATGCATAAAATGCATGGAGAAGTCATTTCGAATGACTGGTCCTCAGTGTTGTGAGAACGATGACTGGTTAAAATTTTTGGTGGTTTCTTGTTCAGTCCATAGGCCTACATCATGTGGCAAACCGGTGAGCATGTGGCTCTATTAGTATAGGAGATACCTGAAAACATATCACACTTTTCATCATAGTGCTTTTACCAATGCATAAAATGCATGGAGAAGTCATTTCGAATGACTGGTCCTCAGTGTTGTGAGAACGATGACTGGTTAAAATTTTTGGTGGTTTCTTGTTCAGTCCATAGGCCTACATCATGTGGCAAACCGGTGAGCATGTGGCTCTATTAGTATAGGAGAAACCTGAAAACATATCACACTTTTCATCATAGTGCTTTTAACAAATGCATAAAATGCATGGAGAAGTCATTTCGAATGACTGGTCCTCAGTGTTGTGAGAACGATGACTGGTTAAAATTTTTGGTGGTTTCTTGTTCAGTCCATAGGCCTACATCATGTGGCAAACCGGTGAGCATGTGGCTCTATTAGTATAGGAGATACCTGAAAACATATCACACTTTTCATCATAGTGCTTTTACCAATGCATAAAATGCATGGAGAAGTCATTTCGAATGACTGGTCCTCAGTGTTGTGAGAACGATGACTGGTTAAAATTTTTGGTGGTTTCTTGTTCAGTCCATAGGCCTACATCATGTGGCAAACCGGTGAGCATGTGGCTCTATTAGTATAGGAGATACCTGAAAACATATCACACTTTTCATCATAGTGCTTTTACCAATGCATAAAATGCATGGAGAAGTCATTTCGAATGACTGGTCCTCAGTGTTGTGAGAACGATGACTGGTTAAAATTTTTGGTGGTTTCTTGTTCAGTCCATAGGCCTACATCATGTGGCAAACCGGTGAGCATGTGGCTCTATTAGTATAGGAGATACCTGAAAACATATCACACTTTTCATCATAGTGCTTTTACCAATGCATAAAATGCATGGAGAAGTCATTTCGAATGACTGGTCCTCAGTGTTGTGAGAACGATGACTGGTTAAAATTTTTGGTGGTTTCTTGTTCAGTCCATAGGCCTACATCATGTGGCAAACCGGTGAGCATGTGGCTCTATTAGTATAGGAGATACCTGAAAACATATCACACTTTTCATCATAGTGCTTTTACCAATGCATAAAATGCATGGAGAAGTCATTTCGAATGACTGGTCCTCAGTGTTGTGAGAACGATGACTGGTTAAAATTTTTGGTGGTTTCTTGTTCAGTCCATAGGCCTACATCATGTGGCAAACCGGTGAGCATGTGGCTCTATTAGTATAGGAGATACCTGAAAACATATCACACTTTTCATCATAGTGCTTTTACCAATGCATAAAATGCATGGAGAAGTCATTTCGAATGACTGGTCCTCAGTGTTGTGAGAACGATGACTGGTTAAAATTTTTGGTGGTTTCTTGTTCAGTCCATAGGCCTACATCATGTGGCAAACCGGTGAGCATGTGGCTCTATTAGTATAGGAGAAACCTGAAAACATATCACACTTTTCATCATAGTGCTTTTAACAAATGCATAAAATGCATGGAGAAGTCATTTCGAATGACTGGTCCTCAGTGTTGTGAGAACGATGACTGGTTAAAATTTTTGGTGGTTTCTTGTTCAGTCCATAGGCCTACATCATGTGGCAAACCGGTGAGCATGTGGCTCTATTAGTATAGGAGATACCTGAAAACATATCACACTTTTCATCATAGTGCTTTTACCAATGCATAAAATGCATGGAGAAGTCATTTCGAATGACTGGTCCTCAGTGTTGTGAGAACGATGACTGGTTAAAATTTTTGGTGGTTTCTTGTTCAGTCCATAGGCCTACATCATGTGGCAAACCGGTGAGCATGTGGCTCTATTAGTATAGGAGATACCTGAAAACATATCACACTTTTCATCATAGTGCTTTTACCAATGCATAAAATGCATGGAGAAGTCATTTCGAATGACTGGTCCTCAGTGTTGTGAGAACGATGACTGGTTAAAATTTTTGGTGGTTTCTTGTTCAGTCCATAGGCCTACATCATGTGGCAAACCGGTGAGCATGTGGCTCTATTAGTATAGGAGATACCTGAAAACATATCACACTTTTCATCATAGTGCTTTTAACAAATGCATAAAATGCATGGAGAAGTCATTTCGAATGACTGGTCCTCAGTGTTGTGAGAACGATGACTGGTTAAAATTTTTGGTGGTTTCTTGTTCAGTCCATAGGCCTACATCATGTGGCAAACCGGTGAGCATGTGGCTCTATTAGTATAGGAGATACCTGAAAACATATCACACTTTTCATCATAGTGCTTTTACCAATGCATAAAATGCATGGAGAAGTCATTTTGAATGACTGGTCCTCAGTGTTGTGAGAACGATGACTGGTTAAAATTTTTGGTGGTTTCTTGTTCACTCCATAGGCCTACATCATGTGGCAAACCGGTGAGCATGTGGCTCTATTAGTATAGGAGATACCTGAAATCATATCACAATTTTCATCATAGTGCTTTTACCAATGCATAAAATGCATGGAGAAGTCATTTCGAATGACTGGTACTCAGTGTTGTGAGAACGATGACTGGTTAAAATTATTGGTGGTTTCTTGTTCAGTCCATAGGCCTACATCATGTGGCAAACCGGTGAGCATGTGGCTCTATTAGTATAGGAGATACCTGAAAACATATCACACTTTTCATCATAGTGCTTTTACCAATGCATAAAATGCATGGAGAAGTCATTTCGAATGACTGGTCCTCAGTGTTGTGAGAACGATGACTGGTTAAAATTTTTGGTGGTTTCTTGTTCAGTCCATAGGCCTACATCATGTGGCAAACCGGTGAGCATGTGGCTCTATTAGTATAGGAGATACCTGAAAACATATCACACTTTTCATCATAGTGCTTTTACCAATGCATAAAATGCATGGAGAAGTCATTTTGAATGACTGGTCCTCAGTGTTGTGAGAACGATGACTGGTTAAAATTTTTGGTGGTTTCTTGTTCACTCCATAGGCCTACATCATGTGGCAAACCGGTGAGCATGTGGCTCTATTAGTATAGGAGATACCTGAAAACATATCACAATTTTCATCATAGTGCTTTTACCAATGCATAAAATGCATGGAGAAGTCATTTCGAATGACTGGTACTCAGTGTTGTGAGAACGATGACTGGTTAAAATTTTTGGTGGTTTCTTGTTCAGTCCATAGGCCTACATCATGTGGCAAACCGGTGAGCATGTGGCTCTATTAGTATAGGAGATACCTGAAAACATATCACACTTTTCATCATAGTGATTTACCAATGCATAAAATGCATGGAGAAGTCATTTTGAATGACTGGTCCTCAGTGTTGTGAGAACGATGACTGGTTAAAATTTTTGGTGGTTTCTTGTTCACTCCATAGGCCTACATCATGTGGCAAACCGGTGAGCATGTGGCTCTATTAGTATAGGAGATACCTGAAAACATATCACAATTTTCATCATAGTGCTTTTACCAATGCATAAAATGCATGGAAAAGTCATTTCGAATGACTGGTACTCAGTGTTGTGAGAACGATGACTGGTTAAAATTTTTGGTGGTTTCTTGTTCACTCCATAGGCCTACATCATGTGGCAAACCGGTGAGCATGTGGCTCTATTAGTATAGGAGATACCTGAAAACATATCACACTTTTCATCATAGTGCTTTTACCAATGCATAAAATGCATGGAGAAGTCATTTCGAATGACTGGTCCTCAGTGTTGTGAGAACGATGACTGGTTAAAATTTTTGGTGGTTTCTTGTTCAGTCCATAGGCCTACATCATGTGGCAAACCGGTGAGCATGTGGCTCTATTAGTATAGGAGATACCTGAAAACATATCACACTTTTCATCATAGTGCTTTTACCAATGCATAAAATGCATGGAGAAGTCATTTCGAATGACTGGTCCTCAGTGTTGTGAGAACGATGACTGGTTAAAATTTTTGGTGGTTTCTTGTTCACTCCATAGGCCTACATCATGTGGCAAACCGGTGAGCATGTGGCTCTATTAGTATAGGAGATACCTGAAAACATATCACACTTTTCATCATAGTGCTTTTACCAATGCATAAAATGCATGGAGAAGTCATTTCGAATGACTGGTCCTCAGTGTTGTGAGAACGATGACTGGTTAAAATTTTTGGTGGTTTCTTGTTCAGTCCATAGGCCTACATCATGTGGCAAACCGGTGAGCATGTGGCTCTATTAGTATATGAGATACCTGAAAACATATCACACTTTTCATCATAGTGCTTTTACCAATGCATAAAATGCATGGAGAAGTCATTTCGAATGACTGGTCCTCAGTGTTGTGAGAACGATGACTGGTTAAAATTTTTGGTGGTTTCTTGTTCAGTCCATAGGCCTACATCATGTGGCAAACCGGTGAGCATGTGGCTCTATTAGTATAGGAGATACCTGAAAACATATCACACTTTTCATCATAGTGCTTTTACCAATGCATAAAATGCATGGAGAAGTCATTTCGAATGACTGGTCCTCAGTGTTGTGAGAACGATGACTGGTTAAAATTTTTGGTGGTTTCTTGTTCAGTCCATAGGCCTACATCATGTGGCAAACCGGTGAGCATGTGGCTCTATTAGTATAGGAGATACCTGAAAACATCACACTTTTCATCATAGTGCTTTTACCAATGCATAAAATGCATGGAGAAGTCATTTCGAATGACTGGTCCTCAGTGTTGTGAGAACGATGACTGGTTAAAATTTTTGGTGGTTTCTTGTTCAGTCCATAGGCCTACATCATGTGGCAAACCGGTGAGCATGTGGCTCTATTAGTATAGGAGATACCTGAAAACATATCACACTTTTCATCATAGTGCTTTTACCAATGCATAAAATGCATGGAGAAGTCATTTTGAATGACTGGTCCTCAGTGTTGTGAGAACGATGACTGGTTAAAATTTTTGGTGGTTTCTTGTTCACTCCATAGGCCTACATCATGTGGCAAACCGGTGAGCATGTGGCTCTATTAGTATAGGAGATACCTGAAAACATATCACAATTTTCATCATAGTGCTTTTACCAATGCATAAAATGCATGGAGAAGTCATTTCGAATGACTGGTACTCAGTGTTGTGAGAACGATGACTGGTTAAAATTTTTGGTGGTTTCTTGTTCAGTCCATAGGCCTACATCATGTGGCAAACCGGTGAGCATGTGGCTCTATTAGTATAGGAGATACCTGAAAACATATCACACTTTTCATCATAGTGATTTACCAATGCATAAAATGCATGGAGAAGTCATTTTGAATGACTGGTCCTCAGTGTTGTGAGAACGATGACTGGTTAAAATTTTTGGTGGTTTCTTGTTCACTCCATAGGCCTACATCATGTGGCAAACCGGTGAGCATGTGGCTCTATTAGTATAGGAGATACCTGAAAACATATCACAATTTTCATCATAGTGCTTTTACCAATGCATAAAATGCATGGAAAAGTCATTTCGAATGACTGGTACTCAGTGTTGTGAGAACGATGACTGGTTAAAATTTTTGGTGGTTTCTTGTTCACTCCATAGGCCTACATCATGTGGCAAACCGGTGAGCATGTGGCTCTATTAGTATAGGAGATACCTGAAAACATATCACACTTTTCATCATAGTGCTTTTACCAATGCATAAAATGCATGGAGAAGTCATTTCGAATGACTGGTCCTCAGTGTTGTGAGAACGATGACTGGTTAAAATTTTTGGTGGTTTCTTGTTCAGTCCATAGGCCTACATCATGTGGCAAACCGGTGAGCATGTGGCTCTATTAGTATAGGAGATACCTGAAAACATATCACACTTTTCATCATAGTGCTTTTACCAATGCATAAAATGCATGGAGAAGTCATTTCGAATGACTGGTCCTCAGTGTTGTGAGAACGATGACTGGTTAAAATTTTTGGTGGTTTCTTGTTCACTCCATAGGCCTACATCATGTGGCAAACCGGTGAGCATGTGGCTCTATTAGTATAGGAGATACCTGAAAACATATCACACTTTTCATCATAGTGCTTTTACCAATGCATAAAATGCATGGAGAAGTCATTTCGAATGACTGGTCCTCAGTGTTGTGAGAACGATGACTGGTTAAAATTTTTGGTGGTTTCTTGTTCAGTCCATAGGCCTACATCATGTGGCAAACCGGTGAGCATGTGGCTCTATTAGTATATGAGATACCTGAAAACATATCACACTTTTCATCATAGTGCTTTTACCAATGCATAAAATGCATGGAGAAGTCATTTCGAATGACTGGTCCTCAGTGTTGTGAGAACGATGACTGGTTAAAATTTTTGGTGGTTTCTTGTTCAGTCCATAGGCCTACATCATGTGGCAAACCGGTGAGCATGTGGCTCTATTAGTATAGGAGATACCTGAAAACATATCACACTTTTCATCATAGTGCTTTTACCAATGCATAAAATGCATGGAGAAGTCATTTCGAATGACTGGTCCTCAGTGTTGTGAGAACGATGACTGGTTAAAATTTTTGGTGGTTTCTTGTTCAGTCCATAGGCCTACATCATGTGGCAAACCGGTGAGCATGTGGCTCTATTAGTATAGGAGATACCTGAAAACATCACACTTTTCATCATAGTGCTTTTACCAATGCATAAAATGCATGGAGAAGTCATTTCGAATGACTGGTCCTCAGTGTTGTGAGAACGATGACTGGTTAAAATTTTTGGTGGTTTCTTGTTCAGTCCATAGGCCTACATCATGTGGCAAACCGGTGAGCATGTGGCTCTATTAGTATAGGAGATACCTGAAAACATATCACACTTTTCATCATAGTGCTTTTACCAATGCATAAAATGCATGGAGAAGTCATTTCGAATGACTGGTCCTCAGTGTTGTGAGAACGATGACTGGTTAAAATTTTTGGTGGTTTCTTGTTCAGTCCATAGGCCTACATCATGTGGCAAACCGGTGAGCATGTGGCTCTATTAGTATAGGAGAAACCTGAAAACATATCACACTTTTCATCATAGTGCTTTTAACAAATGCATAAAATGCATGGAGAAATCATTTCGAATGACTGGTCCTCAGTGTTGTGAGAATGATGACTGGTTAAAATTTTTGGTGGTTTCTTGTTCAGTCCATAGGCCTACATCATGTGGCAAACCGGTGAGCATGTGGCTCTATTAGTATAGGAGATACCTGAAAACATATCACACTTTTCATCATAGTGCTTTTACCAATGCATAAAATGCATGGAGAAGTCATTTCGAATGACTGGTCCTCAGTGTTGTGAGAACGATGACTGGTTAAAATTTTTGGTGGTTTCTTGTTCAGTCCATAGGCCTACATCATGTGGCAAACCGGTGAGCATGTGGCTCTATTAGTATAGGAGATACCTGAAAACATATCACACTTTTCATCATAGTGCTTTTACCAATGCATAAAATGCATGGAGAAGTCATTTCGAATGACTGGTCCTCAGTGTTGTGAGAACGATGACTGGTTAAAATTTTTGGTGGTTTCTTGTTCAGTCCATAGGCCTACATCATGTGGCAAACCGGTGAGCATGTGGCTCTATTAGTATAGGAGATACCTGAAAACATATCACACTTTTCATCATAGTGCTTTTACCAATGCATAAAATGCATGGAGAAGTCATTTCGAATGACTGGTCCTCAGTGTTGTGAGAACGATGACTGGTTAAAATTTTTGGTGGTTTCTTGTTCAGTCCATAGGCCTACATCATGTGGCAAACCGGTGAGCATGTGGCTCTATTAGTATAGGAGATACCTGAAAACATATCACACTTTTCATCATAGTGCTTTTAACAAATGCATAAAATGCATGGAGAAGTCATTTCGAATGACTGGTCCTCAGTGTTGTGAGAACGATGACTGGTTAAAATTTTTGGTGGTTTCTTGTTCAGTCCATAGGCCTACATCATGTGGCAAACCGGTGAGCATGTGGCTCTATTAGTATAGGAGATACCTGAAAACATATCACACTTTTCATCATAGTGCTTTTACCAATGCATAAAATGCATGGAGAAGTCATTTCGAATGACTGGTCCTCAGTGTTGTGAGAACGATGACTGGTTAAAATTTTTGGTGGTTTCTTGTTCAGTCCATAGGCCTACATCATGTGGCAAACCGGTGAGCATGTGGCTCTATTAGTATAGGAGATACCTGAAAACATATCACACTTTTCATCATAGTGCTTTTACCAATGCATAAAATGCATGGAGAAGTCATTTCGAATGACTGGTCCTCAGTGTTGTGAGAACGATGACTGGTTAAAATTTTTGGTGGTTTCTTGTTCAGTCCATAGGCCTACATCATGTGGCAAACCGGTGAGCATGTGGCTCTATTAGTATAGGAGATACCTGAAAACATATCACACTTTTCATCATAGTGCTTTTACCAATGCATAAAATGCATGGAGAAGTCATTTCGAATGACTGGTCCTCAGTGTTGTGAGAACGATGACTGGTTAAAATTTTTGGTGGTTTCTTGTTCAGTCCATAGGCCTACATCATGTGGCAAACCGGTGAGCATGTGGCTCTATTAGTATAGGAGATACCTGAAAACATATCACACTTTTCATCATAGTGCTTTTAACAAATGCATAAAATGCATGGAGAAGTCATTTCGAATGACTGGTCCTCAGTGTTGTGAGAACGATGACTGGTTAAAATTTTTGGTGGTTTCTTGTTCAGTCCATAGGCCTACATCATGTGGCAAACCGGTGAGCATGTGGCTCTATTAGTATAGGAGATACCTGAAAACATATCACACTTTTCATCATAGTGCTTTTACCAATGCATAAAATGCATGGAGAAGTCATTTCGAATGACTGGTCCTCAGTGTTGTGAGAACGATGACTGGTTAAAATTTTTGGTGGTTTCTTGTTCAGTCCATAGGCCTACATCATGTGGCAAACCGGTGAGCATGTGGCTCTATTAGTATAGGAGATACCTGAAAACATATCACACTTTTCATCATAGTGCTTTTACCAATGCATAAAATGCATGGAGAAGTCATTTCGAATGACTGGTCCTCAGTGTTGTGAGAACGATGACTGGTTAAAATTTTTGGTGGTTTCTTGTTCAGTCCATAGGCCTACATCATGTGGCAAACCGGTGAGCATGTGGCTCTATTAGTATAGGAGATACCTGAAAACATATCACACTTTTCATCATAGTGCTTTTACCAATGCATAAAATGCATGGAGAAGTCATTTCGAATGACTGGTCCTCAGTGTTGTGAGAACGATGACTGGTTAAAATTTTTGTGGTTTCTTGTTCAGTCCATAGGCCTACATCATGTGGCAAACCGGTGAGCATGTGGCTCTATTAGTATAGGAGATACCTGAAAACATATCACACTTTTCATCATAGTGCTTTTACCAATGCATAAAATGCATGGAGAAGTCATTTCGAATGACTGGTCCTCAGTGTTGTGAGAACGATGACTGGTTAAAATTTTTGGTGGTTTCTTGTTCAGTCCATAGGCCTACATCATGTGGCAAACCGGTGAGCATGTGGCTCTATTAGTATAGGAGATACCTGAAAACATATCACACTTTTCATCATAGTGCTTTTACCAATGCATAAAATGCATGGAGAAGTCATTTCGAATGACTGGTCCTCAGTGTTGTGAGAACGATGACTGGTTAAAATTTTTGGTGGTTTCTTGTTCAGTCCATAGGCCTACATCATGTGGCAAACCGGTGAGCATGTGGCTCTATTAGTATAGGAGATACCTGAAAACATATCACACTTTTCATCATAGTGCTTTTACCAATGCATAAAATGCATGGAGAAGTCATTTCGAATGACTGGTCCTCAGTGTTGTGAGAACGATGACTGGTTAAAATTTTTGGTGGTTTCTTGTTCAGTCCATAGGCCTACATCATGTGGCAAACCGGTGAGCATGTGGCTCTATTAGTATAGGAGATACCTGAAAACATATCACACTTTTCATCATAGTGCTTTTACCAATGC
This sequence comes from Ranitomeya imitator, assembly GCF_032444005.1. NCBI lineage: Eukaryota > Metazoa > Chordata > Amphibia > Anura > Dendrobatidae > Ranitomeya > Ranitomeya imitator. The sequence continues at coordinate 90,200 of NW_027194673.1, forward strand.
ATAAAATGCATGGAGAAGTCATTTCGAATGACTGGTCCTCAGTGTTGTGAGAACGATGACTGGTTAAAATTTTTGGTGGTTTCTTGTTCAGTCCATAGGCCTACATCATGTGGCAAACCGGTGAGCATGTGGCTCTATTAGTATAGGAGATACCTGAAAACATATCACACTTTTCATCATAGTGCTTTTACCAATGCATAAAATGCATGGAGAAGTCATTTCGAATGACTGGTCCTCAGTGTTGTGAGAACGATGACTGGTTAAAATTTTTGGTGGTTTCTTGTTCAGTCCATAGGCCTACATCATGTGGCAAACCGGTGAGCATGTGGCTCTATTAGTATAGGAGATACCTGAAAACATATCACACTTTTCATCATAGTGCTTTTACCAATGCATAAAATGCATGGAGAAGTCATTTCGAATGACTGGTCCTCAGTGTTGTGAGAACGATGACTGGTTAAAATTTTTGGTGGTTTCTTGTTCAGTCCATAGGCCTACATCATGTGGCAAACCGGTGAGCATGTGGCTCTATTAGTATAGGAGATACCTGAAAACATATCACACTTTTCATCATAGTGCTTTTACCAATGCATAAAATGCATGGAGAAGTCATTTCGAATGACTGGTCCTCAGTGTTGTGAGAACGATGACTGGTTAAAATTTTTGGTGGTTTCTTGTTCAGTCCATAGGCCTACATCATGTGGCAAACCGGTGAGCATGTGGCTCTATTAGTATAGGAGATACCTGAAAACATATCACACTTTTCATCATAGTGCTTTTACCAATGCATAAAATGCATGGAGAAGTCATTTCGAATGACTGGTCCTCAGTGTTGTGAGAACGATGACTGGTTAAAATTTTTGGTGGTTTCTTGTTCAGTCCATAGGCCTACATCATGTGGCAAACCGGTGAGCATGTGGCTCTATTAGTATAGGAGATACCTGAAAACATATCACACTTTTCATCATAGTGCTTTTACCAATGCATAAAATGCATGGAGAAGTCATTTCGAATGACTGGTCCTCAGTGTTGTGAGAACGATGACTGGTTAAAATTTTTGGTGGTTTCTTGTTCAGTCCATAGGCCTACATCATGTGGCAAACCGGTGAGCATGTGGCTCTATTAGTATAGGAGATACCTGAAAACATATCACACTTTTCATCATAGTGCTTTTACCAATGCATAAAATGCATGGAGAAGTCATTTCGAATGACTGGTCCTCAGTGTTGTGAGAACGATGACTGGTTAAAATTTTTGGTGGTTTCTTGTTCAGTCCATAGGCCTACATCATGTGGCAAACCGGTGAGCATGTGGCTCTATTAGTATAGGAGATACCTGAAAACATATCACACTTTTCATCATAGTGCTTTTACCAATGCATAAAATGCATGGAGAAGTCATTTCGAATGACTGGTCCTCAGTGTTGTGAGAACGATGACTGGTTAAAATTTTTGGTGGTTTCTTGTTCAGTCCATAGGCCTACATCATGTGGCAAACCGGTGAGCATGTGGCTCTATTAGTATAGGAGATACCTGAAAACATATCACACTTTTCATCATAGTGCTTTTACCAATGCATAAAATGCATGGAGAAGTCATTTCGAATGACTGGTCCTCAGTGTTGTGAGAACGATGACTGGTTAAAATTTTTGGTGGTTTCTTGTTCAGTCCATAGGCCTACATCATGTGGCAAACCGGTGAGCATGTGGCTCTATTAGTATAGGAGATACCTGAAAACATATCACACTTTTCATCATAGTGCTTTTACCAATGCATAAAATGCATGGAGAAGTCATTTCGAATGACTGGTCCTCAGTGTTGTGAGAACGATGACTGGTTAAAATTTTTGGTGGTTTCTTGTTCAGTCCATAGGCCTACATCATGTGGCAAACCGGTGAGCATGTGGCTCTATTAGTATAGGAGATACCTGAAAACATATCACACTTTTCATCATAGTGCTTTTACCAATGCATAAAATGCATGGAGAAGTCATTTCGAATGACTGGTCCTCAGTGTTGTGAGAACGATGACTGGTTAAAATTTTTGGTGGTTTCTTGTTCAGTCCATAGGCCTACATCATGTGGCAAACCGGTGAGCATGTGGCTCTATTAGTATAGGAGATACCTGAAAACATATCACACTTTTCATCATAGTGCTTTTACCAATGCATAAAATGCATGGAGAAGTCATTTCGAATGACTGGTCCTCAGTGTTGTGAGAACGATGACTGGTTAAAATTTTTGGTGGTTTCTTGTTCAGTCCATAGGCCTACATCATGTGGCAAACCGGTGAGCATGTGGCTCTATTAGTATAGGAGATACCTGAAAACATATCACACTTTTCATCATAGTGCTTTTACCAATGCATAAAATGCATGGAGAAGTCATTTCGAATGACTGGTCCTCAGTGTTGTGAGAACGATGACTGGTTAAAATTTTTGGTGGTTTCTTGTTCAGTCCATAGGCCTACATCATGTGGCAAACCGGTGAGCATGTGGCTCTATTAGTATAGGAGATACCTGAAAACATATCACACTTTTCATCATAGTGCTTTTACCAATGCATAAAATGCATGGAGAAGTCATTTCGAATGACTGGTCCTCAGTGTTGTGAGAACGATGACTGGTTAAAATTTTTGGTGGTTTCTTGTTCAGTCCATAGGCCTACATCATGTGGCAAACCGGTGAGCATGTGGCTCTATTAGTATAGGAGATACCTGAAAACATATCACACTTTTCATCATAGTGCTTTTACCAATGCATAAAATGCATGGAGAAGTCATTTCGAATGACTGGTCCTCAGTGTTGTGAGAACGATGACTGGTTAAAATTTTTGGTGGTTTCTTGTTCAGTCCATAGGCCTACATCATGTGGCAAACCGGTGAGCATGTGGCTCTATTAGTATAGGAGATACCTGAAAACATATCACACTTTTCATCATAGTGCTTTTACCAATGCATAAAATGCATGGAGAAGTCATTTCGAATGACTGGTCCTCAGTGTTGTGAGAACGATGACTGGTTAAAATTTTTGGTGGTTTCTTGTTCAGTCCATAGGCCTACATCATGTGGCAAACCGGTGAGCATGTGGCTCTATTAGTATAGGAGATACCTGAAAACATATCACACTTTTCATCATAGTGCTTTTACCAATGCATAAAATGCATGGAGAAGTCATTTCGAATGACTGGTCCTCAGTGTTGTGAGAACGATGACTGGTTAAAATTTTTGGTGGTTTCTTGTTCAGTCCATAGGCCTACATCATGTGGCAAACCGGTGAGCATGTGGCTCTATTAGTATAGGAGATACCTGAAAACATATCACACTTTTCATCATAGTGCTTTTACCAATGCATAAAATGCATGGAGAAGTCATTTCGAATGACTGGTCCTCAGTGTTGTGAGAACGATGACTGGTTAAAATTTTTGGTGGTTTCTTGTTCAGTCCATAGGCCTACATCATGTGGCAAACCGGTGAGCATGTGGCTCTATTAGTATAGGAGATACCTGAAAACATATCACACTTTTCATCATAGTGCTTTTACCAATGCATAAAATGCATGGAGAAGTCATTTCGAATGACTGGTCCTCAGTGTTGTGAGAACGATGACTGGTTAAAATTTTTGGTGGTTTCTTGTTCAGTCCATAGGCCTACATCATGTGGCAAACCGGTGAGCATGTGGCTCTATTAGTATAGGAGATACCTGAAAACATATCACACTTTTCATCATAGTGCTTTTACCAATGCATAAAATGCATGGAGAAGTCATTTCGAATGACTGGTCCTCAGTGTTGTGAGAACGATGACTGGTTAAAATTTTTGGTGGTTTCTTGTTCAGTCCATAGGCCTACATCATGTGGCAAACCGGTGAGCATGTGGCTCTATTAGTATAGGAGATACCTGAAAACATATCACACTTTTCATCATAGTGCTTTTACCAATGCATAAAATGCATGGAGAAGTCATTTCGAATGACTGGTCCTCAGTGTTGTGAGAACGATGACTGGTTAAAATTTTTGGTGGTTTCTTGTTCAGTCCATAGGCCTACATCATGTGGCAAACCGGTGAGCATGTGGCTCTATTAGTATAGGAGATACCTGAAAACATATCACACTTTTCATCATAGTGCTTTTACCAATGCATAAAATGCATGGAGAAGTCATTTCGAATGACTGGTCCTCAGTGTTGTGAGAACGATGACTGGTTAAAATTTTTGGTGGTTTCTTGTTCAGTCCATAGGCCTACATCATGTGGCAAACCGGTGAGCATGTGGCTCTATTAGTATAGGAGATACCTGAAAACATATCACACTTTTCATCATAGTGCTTTTACCAATGCATAAAATGCATGGAGAAGTCATTTCGAATGACTGGTCCTCAGTGTTGTGAGAACGATGACTGGTTAAAATTTTTGGTGGTTTCTTGTTCAGTCCATAGGCCTACATCATGTGGCAAACCGGTGAGCATGTGGCTCTATTAGTATAGGAGATACCTGAAAACATATCACACTTTTCATCATAGTGCTTTTACCAATGCATAAAATGCATGGAGAAGTCATTTCGAATGACTGGTCCTCAGTGTTGTGAGAACGATGACTGGTTAAAATTTTTGGTGGTTTCTTGTTCAGTCCATAGGCCTACATCATGTGGCAAACCGGTGAGCATGTGGCTCTATTAGTATAGGAGATACCTGAAAACATATCACACTTTTCATCATAGTGCTTTTACCAATGCATAAAATGCATGGAGAAGTCATTTCGAATGACTGGTCCTCAGTGTTGTGAGAACGATGACTGGTTAAAATTTTTGGTGGTTTCTTGTTCAGTCCATAGGCCTACATCATGTGGCAAACCGGTGAGCATGTGGCTCTATTAGTATAGGAGATACCTGAAAACATATCACACTTTTCATCATAGTGCTTTTACCAATGCATAAAATGCATGGAGAAGTCATTTCGAATGACTGGTCCTCAGTGTTGTGAGAACGATGACTGGTTAAAATTTTTGGTGGTTTCTTGTTCAGTCCATAGGCCTACATCATGTGGCAAACCGGTGAGCATGTGGCTCTATTAGTATAGGAGATACCTGAAAACATATCACACTTTTCATCATAGTGCTTTTACCAATGCATAAAATGCATGGAGAAGTCATTTCGAATGACTGGTCCTCAGTGTTGTGAGAACGATGACTGGTTAAAATTTTTGGTGGTTTCTTGTTCAGTCCATAGGCCTACATCATGTGGCAAACCGGTGAGCATGTGGCTCTATTAGTATAGGAGATACCTGAAAACATATCACACTTTTCATCATAGTGCTTTTACCAATGCATAAAATGCATGGAGAAGTCATTTCGAATGACTGGTCCTCAGTGTTGTGAGAACGATGACTGGTTAAAATTTTTGGTGGTTTCTTGTTCAGTCCATAGGCCTACATCATGTGGCAAACCGGTGAGCATGTGGCTCTATTAGTATAGGAGATACCTGAAAACATATCACACTTTTCATCATAGTGCTTTTACCAATGCATAAAATGCATGGAGAAGTCATTTCGAATGACTGGTCCTCAGTGTTGTGAGAACGATGACTGGTTAAAATTTTTGGTGGTTTCTTGTTCAGTCCATAGGCCTACATCATGTGGCAAACCGGTGAGCATGTGGCTCTATTAGTATAGGAGATACCTGAAAACATATCACACTTTTCATCATAGTGCTTTTACCAATGCATAAAATGCATGGAGAAGTCATTTCGAATGACTGGTCCTCAGTGTTGTGAGAACGATGACTGGTTAAAATTTTTGGTGGTTTCTTGTTCAGTCCATAGGCCTACATCATGTGGCAAACCGGTGAGCATGTGGCTCTATTAGTATAGGAGATACCTGAAAACATATCACACTTTTCATCATAGTGCTTTTACCAATGCATAAAATGCATGGAGAAGTCATTTCGAATGACTGGTCCTCAGTGTTGTGAGAACGATGACTGGTTAAAATTTTTGGTGGTTTCTTGTTCAGTCCATAGGCCTACATCATGTGGCAAACCGGTGAGCATGTGGCTCTATTAGTATAGGAGATACCTGAAAACATATCACACTTTTCATCATAGTGCTTTTACCAATGCATAAAATGCATGGAGAAGTCATTTCGAATGACTGGTCCTCAGTGTTGTGAGAACGATGACTGGTTAAAATTTTTGGTGGTTTCTTGTTCAGTCCATAGGCCTACATCATGTGGCAAACCGGTGAGCATGTGGCTCTATTAGTATAGGAGATACCTGAAAACATATCACACTTTTCATCATAGTGCTTTTACCAATGCATAAAATGCATGGAGAAGTCATTTCGAATGACTGGTCCTCAGTGTTGTGAGAACGATGACTGGTTAAAATTTTTGGTGGTTTCTTGTTCAGTCCATAGGCCTACATCATGTGGCAAACCGGTGAGCATGTGGCTCTATTAGTATAGGAGATACCTGAAAACATATCACACTTTTCATCATAGTGCTTTTACCAATGCATAAAATGCATGGAGAAGTCATTTCGAATGACTGGTCCTCAGTGTTGTGAGAACGATGACTGGTTAAAATTTTTGGTGGTTTCTTGTTCAGTCCATAGGCCTACATCATGTGGCAAACCGGTGAGCATGTGGCTCTATTAGTATAGGAGATACCTGAAAACATATCACACTTTTCATCATAGTGCTTTTACCAATGCATAAAATGCATGGAGAAGTCATTTCGAATGACTGGTCCTCAGTGTTGTGAGAACGATGACTGGTTAAAATTTTTGGTGGTTTCTTGTTCAGTCCATAGGCCTACATCATGTGGCAAACCGGTGAGCATGTGGCTCTATTAGTATAGGAGATACCTGAAAACATATCACACTTTTCATCATAGTGCTTTTACCAATGCATAAAATGCATGGAGAAGTCATTTCGAATGACTGGTCCTCAGTGTTGTGAGAACGATGACTGGTTAAAATTTTTGGTGGTTTCTTGTTCAGTCCATAGGCCTACATCATGTGGCAAACCGGTGAGCATGTGGCTCTATTAGTATAGGAGATACCTGAAAACATATCACACTTTTCATCATAGTGCTTTTACCAATGCATAAAATGCATGGAGAAGTCATTTCGAATGACTGGTCCTCAGTGTTGTGAGAACGATGACTGGTTAAAATTTTTGGTGGTTTCTTGTTCAGTCCATAGGCCTACATCATGTGGCAAACCGGTGAGCATGTGG